>NW_014039107.1:0-7295 GCF_001186125.1 Sphaeroforma arctica JP610 | reverse complement strand
TGTATGTGTGTGTGTGTATGTAGCTACCCATGCACAAAAACAGGCTTTTGTGTATCGCTGAAAAAAACTTGAGCATACCTTTATACAACTACAACTTCACGAAAAAGGTTAACGGTGTATAGCTAAACATACACTTACGTGTGCCTGTATCGGTGGCATTGCCGGCACAGTTGGCAATGGCTGCTATTTGCTGTAGTCTATTCTGTCGGGTAGCCACTGAGAGAACAAAGGGGAATAAATCTCAGTCGTTAGTTGGCAGAACTTTAGACCGTTCAAGTATTACATAGAAGAACGATTTAAGGTGGCAGGAGATACTATTTGTGTAAATTGGTTATAGTGAACGAACCACCCAATCAGAACGAACTGTAGGACTAGCAAATCCTGTGTATCAATAAACTTCAGCTGCAATCATCATAGACAATCTTGTCCTTAATTAGTGTAGAAGTATACGTTACCTTCATTCTGGACCATGCCAAATGCCTCTTTGAGCTGCTGCAGGCGCTTGTACTTTTCTGAGTTCTTCACAAACTGCATGCTCTCCTCAGCCTCCTTCTCCAGCGCTGTTAACGTATTCTGTTGTGATTTCCTGCATACCATCACGCGTCAATACACTCACATGGTTGTGTACACTGTGGATATTTGTATATCTGTACAGTTCACTGTCGGAACTTGCATGGTTACAGTGTAGATGTCCAATGCAAATCTTTGTTCCCCACTTGCGCTTATCTTAATGTTTGACTATACTCATGCATACACATACGTTCACGGATTTTCTTTTGAACCTCTACCTTCAGATATGTATATACATTATTGCCGAAATCGCTTGCGAAGCCTGCACAATAGTATGAGTCTCACTTACTGTGACAATTCCATCAGGTTAGCTCGCTCTGTGAGCTGTGCCTTTAGGGCCCTCACTTGGTTGTTCTGGCTCGTGTGTGCCGCACCGGTGCTATTTCGGTTTTATTTGGTGAGATGAGGTGAAAGAATCATATCTGAATATTTTAGCCGTAGTGCCTAGTAGCTTGGATTACTAGTTAGTTGGGTGCATACCAAGTCCTTCTGAAATATAAATCTCGCTTGTGCAGACGTTTCAAGTCTGAAATTCGAGTGATATTCAGATTAGATCATGTATTTGACCCCCACAACTACATTCGACTTCGTGTAGGTCATTGCCAATCAGAAGTTCAACCCTGATTCCCTGCAGAAAAGTTTAGGACTATACTATAAGATACGAGACCAATACGCAGCCGGCTTTCTCAAGTGTCAAATAGAGAATCACACACTGTAGGCAAAACTCTGAACAACTTCCGTCCGAGAATACATCATCACATATACGGCTCACCGCCTGGAGTGTAGTTCGTGGTCACCCATACGCATTGCCTTCAGCTCGAGCTGTATAGTTTCGTTCAGTATGCGCGTGCGTTCAATGTTGAGTGCCTTCGTCGTCTGCAGGTCCCTTATTGCGCGCTGCATAGCTGTGGCAGCCCATTAAACACAGCGACAACTGCACTCGTGAGTTGTGCATCATAGCAATCATAGCACAGCATTCCAGTATTCTATTGCGAGTGGACTAGTACACTACCCATGTACCTTCACGTGGACTGTGAAGAATCATAATCCTGACGTAGTATCATATCACGTGTGCACCAACACGACGTTGCCTCAACAGGATTGAGCAGTAGCAGGGTTTTAGGCTTTTACATAATCTTGTACAACAATACACCGATTAATCACTTTACGTATGTGCATGAGCTTCAAAACCTGTGATCTAGCATAAAAAAGTTTTATGCTGTATTCTATAACTGTGAAAGCAATACAATATCACATGTACGGCAAAAGCCATAAAGTTCTGGGATAGTCGAGAAAGCTATGTCGCAAGTAATGATTTTACGTAGTTCCGACGAGACTGAAATCCGAAGCGATTATCGCTGTCTCTATATGAGGCTTCACTCTACTGTAAGCAAACATCACGTCACGTACTGATATCCAGGATGTATCAATATATGCATGTAGTTATTTTGTTATTATATATATATATATACCATTCCTTTGTATATAGACTCGTGACAAACCTTCTTCTCTGGCGACCCGCTCCTTGAGAGTATCCAGCAACGCCGAGTGCTCTGTACACAACCATTACCACCATCAAGTGAGATCTGTATCTTATCTATGGTACAAATTAGATGAGATAATATATGCTTGGATATGATTTGAAGCATGGTGCAGACATGAGCCGTATTCACCCGCACTAGGTATCGATATTTCGCATTCCTAGACTTATCCCACCAAAAGGAAGGAGTGCTTAGGCAATCTTCTCTTGATTTTATTATATTTTATGGATATTCACAGTCATAAATGAATCCATTCTGTGTGAAAAGACAATTGATATCACAGGCCTGTAATATGTGATAGCTCCACCCGAAAACTAACGTTGCGATGTGAGGGTCGATTCACAATTTTTGATTCTCATCATTAATTGTAAATATTTCACGATGGATCAACTACGCTTATTTGTTAAATAGTCTGAGGCAAAGATCATACAGTAAGTGATAAACGATTCCTACGAGATGATTGTTTGTGATACTTGAGGGCTCTCCAGTATGTATCTAATCCTAGAGAGGCTGAATTAAATCCTTCCTACTTGGTGTATACAGTACACTCGGTAAACTGCAGACAAACACCCTAGGACAAATATTCAAGCATACATACGAACAGGTAAACACCCAATCGATCCAGAAAGCGATCAGATTAGAAAGTAATGCACAGTACCATTGTCATACGAATATAGCAAGGCACATCCAAGAAAGCAATATTGACCGTTAAATCTCAACTCAATTTAGACAATCAAATACGATTACTCGCTCGTGTTGGCACTCATTGCCTTGCATATATAGCCACAAAAATATATTAAACCCTTCCTTGTAACATGTATTACTACTCAAGTACTGTTGGGGCTGAATACACATTGGTAGTATCATTTCCGTCCTAATAAGGTTTTGGTCCAATTACCGTTTTCCAGGGCGCGTGCTCGGGTAAGAAAGCACTCGGAGAAGCTATCCATGCTTGCACGTTTTGTGTCATAGCAGTCGGTAAAGTGAACCGGCCAATGCCGAAAGGTACACGTTATCTGTTTGGTACTCCGTAGCAGACCTGTATTTCTCGTTAGTATTCGAACGTTCATTGATTTGCCCTTAGAATAGGGTGACAGTATATTTCATTACGTTCGTTGACTTCCTGTAACAAATATTTTATTACGGAACAGATGGTGCCCGTTCGCACAGCAGTGATAATGTGCAGATACAGACGCAGTAGGGTGTACGTCGATGGTAATTATCAGACCTGCATGTGTGGTGCTTATAGCAGGTCTGTGGAATTGAAGGAACTTCCGTTTGTTGGACTCTGCTATCCTTAATGCTGCAATTTCTATACATAGTAATAAACGCGCGTATGACCTAAAATACATATACTAAGATATGTAAACTGTACGAATCTATGCAGATTTTTGTGGTCACACGATGCTCTCGATTCATATTGCAGCTCTGTAATCGCCATTCTGTGCGCGTTCAGCCTCAATGAGCAACTTTTATTCTCATCACGTTCAAAATCAATATTCAAACTTAGTCTCGGCATCAACACCTGGTGCTTGTAGCTGCACGTTAGTTTTACAATATTATCATCCGCCTTCACTTAGAAAAGACATTACTGTACGCTCCATATCATATTAAACTATCAGTCCAGTCTCAGCATCTAACGCCTAGTGTGTGTAACCACCTCCTTCATTTCCTTGCAATACTATCACCCGCATTCACTTCGTCAAGTTCAAGTCGTATGCTCAGCAACAGGTATACCAAATGCAAACAACAACAGATACACAAGCTACACGATTTAATTGTCAGTAGAATATAAATCACAGTGCGACATGTCAGTGACTGACCAGATCCAGATGCAACTGTACACCTCGAGCAGTGGGGATGCCCTATCCTTCACAGTAGCGGGTCTTATCGATACTATATACCCTGTACTATATATGTGCAACGAGGGCCGAGATCCAACACTCAGGCAAACTCTATTTATAAAGTGATCGTTCAGATACAGTATGCAAGTGCTATCTGTTGTGCTTGCTAGAGTTGTGGTGTCCACCTCAGTTCCTTTACTAACTATATACACACCACTCTTTGTGTCTATGTCGTGCGTGAAAGACTGAAAGTGCACCATACAGCTAGCTACACAAGTGATAAAAAAAATATTCAAAATCAGTCACTTTCGTGTGGCTTCAGCCTTCGAAGTTGTAAATAACTTGTAAATATGTCCATTTACTATGTTAGAAAACAGTCCCGCCGAACCAAATTTTCCAACGTTTGCCCAATGGAATTGAGTTTAGGATATATATATTTATATTATTCCTCGTACAGTCACGTACCCTTCTCTTGTTTGATTTCAGAAGGCTATGCAGCATAAATACACGCATTCAAAAATAAATACATGTTCACACAAGGATCCTTTATTAATGGCTTTCAACTGTCTGTACTTATATCTTTTCATATATATAACGTCCATGCGATCTGTAGACTGTAGGCGTACATTTACTTTAAGCTCTATATACCCAGAATAAATATCAATATATATATTATTTTTACAGAATGTCTGTTAGATTGTGGTGTTGTAGACCGGTTACACACCTACTCACAGCTCGAACCGTGTGCATTCAACATAGTATGCGACATGTCTCCAGTGATGTGCTACCTTCAAAGCCAACGTGGTCGGTACGAGAACTTCTCAGGAAGCGAGACGACGTGGCTGTAGGTGTGTGTATTTGAGTACTCATTGTATGTGTACATGTGTTTGAAACGTCGGTATTTACAGGATAGTTTTTATTTTATCTCCATATTTTGAGGAAACGTGGTGTTAGCTCAATAGACTACGCTAATTGATATAATTTTTATGTATATTATGAGTTGCTCTGTCAGCGTTGTGCATCCAATTACACTCAATGAGATACCTTGACCAATTCCCATTTAGTTACGCGTGTTGAACAAGCTCAGTATAAGAGATGATTGGAGTATCGTATTATGTGGTATATTTAGATAGCTCTCTCCAAATATATATGACATGACATAGTTTTTGTATTTGATCAAGCTGCAGGAATTAAAAACCGGAGCGCATGTTTGTCCAAGTATTTAGTGCATGCGCCCTGCAAGCATTGCACACACGTCTCTGCTGCACACACGTCTCTGCAATTCTCTCCATTAATCTCATTAATCACTATGGAAAGACAAGTGTACTGGCAACGTACATTAGTCCTATCGTGCACACTCTTACAGAATGGATGGCTTAGTTCATACATACACAATCGTGTGCATTGAAGACGTAAATGGTACCACACGTAGTTTTGGAATACCGAACTGTGTTTATCATGTACAGCGGCTGGCGCTGTTTGTACACTACATCGTGTGCTGCCGCTGAATGCTGTCTAAATACCTCATAGCTGCATAGTCTGGACTGGGCCTACTGTATTGAATACAAGTGGTATACAAAACATTATCAGTGATAACTATATGCTGGTGTATGTTATCTAGATGGAAATTCACGTGTACGTTACTGGTATTTATAGAGCGAGCTTCATATATCGATGTACCAGGTGATCTTGTTTGTGTTATTGTGTTACTTCTCCGGTACGACGGGTGCGTTTGTTTCGCATGTGCTTCGTATCGCTGTAGTATCGCAATAGGTGACTTTTGGTCATGGTAGTTGGACAGGATCACCCAAACGTTGTAGTTCTAAAACAAAACCACAACGCATTACACCAATCCGGGGTATTCAGATAAGAAAGATATACTCAAAGCGGCTGCCCTGTGTCAGATATCGATGAGTGACAAACAGCTGAAGACAGTGACCAAGGAAGTGGAAGACCTGCTGCACTTTATTAAACACGTACAGGATCAGGACGTTGAGGTGAGCTTGGCCAAATGTTTGTGTGTATTTGGCCACTTTGGACCACTTTTTTTTTGCGAATAAACTTTTAGTATTGTGTAGAAGAGTGTGCATACCGAGCGGTAGAGTACTTATAGTTTGTCCACAGGTGTATGTCTTCACACACCAAACGAATGATTTGTTACTACAATTGTATCAAATCGATAAACTGTACATTGACTGGGTATCATATAACAGCAGGTCTTTATTTCTACGAGTATGCTGATTGGAGTACTTCCAGTCTTATATCTCGAGATCCCTGTATATAGGTAGTAGGTGCTTACGCGCGTTTCTCGCGAAGACTTCAAGTGTATGAAGGCACTTGGGACTTACCCGCATGTACTATCTTACCTACAGTTCGCACATACACTCGTGCATGACTATATGTTGGGATATATAGTTTGTAAGCATTCTTCAAATCTGAGACCGGAGATACCAAGAAAACATCCTGCGAAGCCAAACATACATAATGTTGGAAGTTGGCATCATATTGTATCCGCAATTTCGGCCTAACTAATCGACACAAACCACTCGTGCATAAGTCTCTGTCTGGTAGACTATATGCAGGACTTGCCCCAAACTCACCTTCAGCACCTGCGTGCACAGCCAAGAGCTAGTATGTATTCAACGAATCTTCCCACATGTGACTGTTACTGACATAACGAACTCGAAAGTTAGCAGATCTACCTATATACTGTATCGGTGCCAGTGCCGCCTTGTCCAGAGTGGCTTGCATATCTAGCTACATTAACTCGACATGATCTTCTTTCACGTCTGGTTGTAATTGTCAGGGAATCGAACCCACCTACTCGGTGAAAGATCAGATTAACAGACCCAGACCAGATATGCCTCTGGAGGCCCAGCCAGACCAAGCACACATCACCAAACATGCGAAGGAGGTATGAGATATGATAATGTATTTTGTGAGCGATGTTATGCGATTTACCACCGCTTGTCGGGAGTTCAGAATCTACGACCGCCGTACACTATGACCAATGTGCGATGTTTGGAGCGTGGCATGGTGTGTGTGGATGTAAGCATCTGCGCACGGTTGCTTTCTAGGAATCACCTGCATATACATGCATCAAGTGCTTAGGAAAGGAGTCCATCTCTGATATGTTGGTGTTCAGGGACGCTTGTACTTGTGCGCTCGTGTGTGTGTGTGTGTGTGTGCCTATGTATACATGTTTGTATCAGTACTGTCGCTTGGATCGTGTACGTATCTTCTATACTGATATACTATGCCGATTTCCAAATAAATTCTTGTTGCCTTTATTGGTAATGTCAAAATAATGTATGACCGGTTGTAAATATATTGCAATATA
>NW_014039108.1:10905-14972 GCF_001186125.1 Sphaeroforma arctica JP610 | reverse complement strand
AATTAATTAATTAAATTAAATTAAAATTAAATTAAAATTAAATTAAATTAACTAACGTATATATGCATATATATATATATATATATATATATATATATGTATGTATGTATATCTATCTATCTATCTATATATATATTTATATATATATTCATTCTTGTCTATCCCGTCTTTTCACCAGAGGAGGTGAGCATCGAGAGAAAGCTGAAGAAAAAGCTAGCTAAGGATACCGTAGTATATTCGCATTACTCTTACAATATGTTGGACCCTCAGGACCTCCCTATGCCCGTGCGAAGCATGCCAGATATGTTTACGTCGTGGCGGAAAAAGGTAGGTTCGATCGCACGCATCTGATTACTATCTGGTCGTGTGCTGTTATATGTGAGATCCTGCCCTTAGGTGCAGCTAATACCGTATTTAGTGACTACCCAAGTTCACGTACACAAATGAACCGAACATTTATGCGTTCGTGAAGTTGTGTGTATACATAGATTTTCGTTCTTTGTGTTTTCAGCAAGTTGCGAATTTTTAGAGCTACTGACAGATCTAAGGTTAGCTACGATGTTCGCAATAGCCCTAATTTGTTTTAGGGGGAAGGGGAATAAGTGGGTCGTGATATGCGTCGTTCTCTTTTCTTATTGTGCACATATACACGTACGTCAGTGAATTTGTTTGCTTTATGTATGCTCGAAAGGCCATGTTTATATTCGTATTTTTATAAATAGTGGTGTGTACATTTTATACTCGCCTTTTTTTGTATTCGTATGTATAGTGTGTGTGTGTACACTTCTAGCTCGCCCTTTCTTATATTCGTGTGTACAGTGTGTGCGTGTACACTTCGTTCTCGTCTTTTCTTCTAATCATATGTATAATATGTGTGTGCGCCAATCGCAGGTCGAATCGGCTGATGTACAGCCAAGGTCAGTGGTGGATGCTCCTGAGGTGGGTGCTATGCCCCTGCCAAGTGCCTGGGATGCTGGCTTAAAGGAATTACCTTCTGAAACGGTATATGCATATATGTCTACTTGGGTAGTATTCTATTGTTCGCTCGTGATACATAATGGTTCAATCAGCCCGCAAATTCCAATATCATATCCGTAGGGGTTTAGGGGTTTGGAACCCTCACGTCAGTGATGTTTGCGCATCATGGATGTGGTGCATGTACGCGCGAATGTATGTGTTCAATCACAAAACGTGTGTTGATATCTCGGTCATTGAGGCTGTATATGTAGATACATAGCTACACATAGTCATGCTTACTTCGTTGGGAGAGTTTGAAGCGGTTGCTGTAGCGCTGTGTTCAGAGGGCAACTCATACTGGTTCTTTGCACACGCCGATGCGCGCATTGGGCTGGTTCTCATATCGCGATAGACAATCTGTTGTGTGTTTTGTTTTATCAGATTCATGAATCTCAATCGAGTCTGTCAATATCAATTGCCATAGACGACCCAGAAGATCTGCTGCTGATAAATCGTTGTGTGTGTACATCAGGCTTTTGCTGATACGCTCCCAATCTACCGTCTGTCTGCTCAGCAAAGATCTGCTTCTCACACTCGCGATTACTTTTATGATTCAGGATCTTTTCAACGACTTAGTGGCTACGTACAAATCAAAAGCCAATGTGGACGGTGAACCACCGCGAAATAAGAACCACAGCATAGGCATAGACCTCGTTATGCCCGAGATAGCTCTGGAGAAAGGTAGGGTTTAGCGTTTACTAGGGTAGCTATGTATTTTCTACGAGTGCTAGAGAGCTTTTACGACTTGCCGCCTTAATCGTGCATGAGTGTGGGTGGCTATAGTTCGGTTATTTCTAAACATACACGGAGCAGTGGATGTGGGTTGTATTATAATTATGTATCCGAAACAGCGCCCAAAGCTTATGTTCATCGCTACTCTTGTTACCTACACACACGCTCATGTTACCTACACACACGCTCATGTTACCTACACACACGCTCATGCATATAGGGGTGATGCGATTCGAGGGCGGCGAGACAGCGGGGTTAGATAGGATTGAGGACTACATATTCCGACAAGATTGTCTGAAGAACTATTACGATACGCGCAATGGTTTGATGGGGGCGAATTACAGCAGCAAGTTCAGTCCTTGGTTGGCCATGGGCTGCATATCCGCACGTCAGGTATGTCCTAGAAATATATATATATATATGTCTAGTATGTGCTAGAAGTATCCATATGTCAGGTATGTGCCAGAGTTTATGTATATGTCTGATATATGCTAGAAGTATACGTATAGGTCAGGTATGTATTGGTAGAATTTATATATCAGGTATGTACTAGGAGTATAATTATGTCTGATATGTACTAAAATACATATATATATATACATATATATATATATATATATATATGTGTATGTCAAGTATGTGCTAGAAGAATATGTCTATATGCCAGGTATGTGCTGGAAGTATATATATGTTTAGTGCATTCGGTGTATGTATGATGTACTGGATGATCAACAATCGTCTTCGACGGATTCCGAGTATTTTGTGTTTGCACAGTGAATGTTTTTAAATGTATATACCGTTTTAATGTGCACTGATAAATAGTGAACCTAAAATGATACATCAACAACTATAAATACGCACATAATAATTCTTTTCGTATATGTTGTGGTTGTTTCTGTAAAATGACTATATTGTGATTTTCATGTTTGACGTATGTAATGGATTTCCTATACAAGTTTTGTATATTCCAGTTATGTGCTGCTTTCCTTGTGGATGTACTGTGTGTTCTATGTATATATAGTGTGCTCTACGTTGACACCTAGTCCATGTATGCTATTAATCGAAGGCCTCCAACTGCACCCACTCTGATATGATTAAGGCGAATCATAGCGGGAAGTTTATTCTTTGGTTGGCTCTAGGTATATATGCACGTCAGAAGATTACTACTTTAATTGTAAATACTTTGTGTAGCCATCACTACAAGCAAAATCGCAATAATTGGATGGGAGCGCGTCACAGCAGCTAGTTCGGTCCGGGCTGCTATAAACTGTTTCATATGTCAGCAATCGTGTGCAATCCGGAATGGGTATATATATGGGATTAGCGAGAATGGAACTACTGTTGAGTACGATCTTTCTATATGCACATGTAGATTTTCACTATAAATTAAATCCTTGATGCTGCCTACATAAATCTGGTAACCCATTTACAAGTGTTAAACACTCCCTGCAGATACATGTGGCCTGTCAGAAGTACGAGAGAATGCGGGTGAAGAACAAGAGCACGTATTGGATGATATTTGAACTGCTGTGGAGAGACTTCTTCCACCTATACTTTATGAAACACGGTTCCAAGCCGTTCATGCTCAAGGGGGTGTTCCCTAGGTGTGTTGTATATCAGTGTTGAGTAGTTATTTATAGTTTTGTACATATGGATATACGATTCCATGGATTTGACGGCATGTGAACTGTTTCGGAGAGATTCTGTTCACCGGTCCATTCTAATGGAGCGTTATACCCAAATCTTGTTCTCGACTGAGCGCGTTAAATTGCCTATGTCTGCTCGTGAACTCTAGTCTGTGCAGTGGAATTGAGAAACCAAACGTAGTACGCATTCTATCGCCCACCAAAATGGTGATTCTGAAGAACCGAAGTTGGACCTATTCAAAATCGTATTTTTTTGGTATGCGCACAACACACGCCAGACCAAACGTCGAATGGGATGAGGGCGCGGAAAAGTTAGCCATGTGGAAAGAGGGCAGAACTGGACACCCGTTAGTAGATGCAAACATGCGCGAGATGGTTAAAACCGGCTGGATGGGAAATAGAGGGTATACAATACAGTACGCGCGCGGCTCCTTGTTTCACACTGGGGATGACGTTGCCAGTTTGATCTGATGCAGTTGCTATCGTACAAATATTTTTAAATATATATATATATATATATAATATATATGTATATATATACATATATGTATATGTATGTATATGTATGTATGTATGTATGTATGTATGTATGTATGTATGTATGTATGTATGTATGTATGTATGTATGTATGTATGTATGTATGTATGTATGTATGTATGTATGTATGTATA
>NW_014039108.1:4309-8201 GCF_001186125.1 Sphaeroforma arctica JP610 | reverse complement strand
ATATAGTTATATAGTTATAGATATATAGATATAAAGATATGAAGAAGAATAGATATTTGGATATAGATATAGTCTATTTACATATGTACACACTACGTCAGTCTACCGACAATAAAGTATGTATTGGCTGTGTTGTAAAAAAAATATTTTGTAGAGGATATAGGCAACCAGTCCCATCACTCCCAACTCGCAACTCCCAGACACCAGTTGCATATTTTTTCTATTTGTTGTAAATAACGAATGACAACAACTTGTTGACAATGTTTGTACTTTTTCATCGTAAATACCAACTCTTGTGGAGAGCTCGTTAGAACACAGCTCTGATAGTGATTGGTGACTTCAAGGTAAAATATCGATATTCTGCGTGTTCAACTGTACATCGATGTATGATAGTATGTACGACCCAGTATTTGTAAAAATTCCTTGAACGGGATATCCAACTGAATTTACGATGTCCAATTGAATCCCGTATCCAGCCAGAAAACATTAAAACAACGCGGATCACACAAAGTCGTATACCCCTAGCTAAATTAGTAAATTACGTTCTGGCGTATGACCATCCCAAGCAAAGTCAAGGATTTTCACCACCATGGATTCGGCGTGGACTCATGGAGTCTCTAGAAAAATCAAATATTATGACCTACGGTCTACGGATGGTAATTTTAAAATTTGTACTATCTCTAATCTCAAGCACTCTAAAAGTCAAGACCAATGGCAGGCCGCTGTCGAGTTTGTACTCTGTAGAGCAAAATATATTATTGAAGAGTATGACCTCGGTCGTATGTACGACCGAAATAATATAATACTACACCTAAATCACAGCCTTCTAAAATAGACAGTGTCTAATTATCTAATTTAGAAGGCTATGCCTAAATTCAACAAACAAATTTCTCAACAATTTAGATTTTTATGAATAGATCATTTTCTACGTTTCTAAACGAATGAATACTTTTTCATTTTTCCATCAGACCATCACTAATTAGTGATCTGTGGGCCTTCAGGTGAATAGATGAAAAATGGGAGTGGTGGGAGGGACGTGAGGAGGACAGATGGTATGTAGGATCTTCTGAAGCTTCTGTTCCCTCGCTCTTATAACGTGGTCTACAAAGGAAGAGAGTCTTGTGAACGGAATAACTGGGCAGTGACTGTAAAGTTATAGATTTTACAGGAAGTAAATACACTCCTGTAAAATCCTTGATGCTGTTCCTTTTTTAAAAACAACAACAAGAGAATTGATGAGAAGATGAGCATAAATAGCAGTTTGTAAACTGCGTCCATTTGTAGATACATATTATTAGCCTTCTCTCAGTGTCTTGTGTTTACTCTTGTTTTCTTTTCGGACAAGGGTTTTAGGGTTTAGGGTTTAGTTGATATATATTCATCCCCAAACCCGTCCCGTTTACAAACCGTAAGCCACGAGCCTGATAAATGTACTCGGTTGCTATTTAATATGCAGCATTTTTCAATATTTATGTTTTTTTATAGATATTTTTTTTTCGGGCATATTTAATCCACCAATCAAATTGTGTTTGATATGCAAACCAAAACCGTTCACAGTTTTTGGCAACTGACGCGAGAGTTGATTTAGATTCATTTGCTCTTTTCCCTCTTTTCCCTCTGTATATCCTGTATATCAGTCCTAGGTACTTGTGAAACAAGGCCGAGCAAAGACTGAAAGCACTGTTACAGTACAACAAAGACTAATAAGACATACTAAACAACTGTAAAAGACAACGCACAGAATCAATAAAGTTCTCAAAGACTATTCCGCTGATACGGCACTGGTGACAATAAAATCATTAACCACCTCAGGCTCAGTTTCCTACCAGTCTCATACTTGTACTTTTTCGAGTTTAATTTGCTTAAATATATGTGTATTTTAAAATGTTATTAGCGTGATTTCAAGCACTTGTGAGATGAGTTTGTTTTCTACCGGGTTGTTTGTTATCTGTCGGCTGAAAGCGCTCGACTTGAATGTTAGATATTGTAGCGCGTTGCACTTATGTTAGGTCCTTGTCGGTCTTAAGGGCTTGACATATGTTAGCAATTAGACACATGTATATAGGCGTCCTCTGTCTTAGCTATTGCTTCGGATTAGCCCATGATTTTACAGTCGACACTATTCGTGTCGAACATACGTCGACCTCTCCTCTGAGGCCGACAAAGGACTAATACAACAAGTGCAATAAATGTGCCTAAATCACGCTAATTACATCTTAAAAAAGCAAAGTAAACTCGAAAAAGTATGTATGAGACGGGTAGAATGCTGGGCCTGAGGTGGTTAATTTATTGTCACCACAGCCGTATAAAGACATACCACGATCCTATACAGTATACTACAAGTTTACAAAAAACAAATTCTTCAAAATAAACACATTTCCATTCCTTTTCCCGATAAAAACATATTAACCCAATGACCGAGGATCAGTCCGGACTCACTCCGGTCAGTCCCTTTATTCCGATTCGCTTATCTCAATACTTTGTGTATTTTTTTAAGAGTAATAAAAGCAAATCTGATGTTTATCTATTTGTCGGTCTTATTTAAATATATATATATATGTCGATAAATACATCCACATCTCTGGGAAAAATCAAAGTTATTTTTATTTCAATGAGTTGTTCCATAGGCTTCAATTGTATTTAATTATCGATATTTATTGTAAAAAAAGTATATAATTTTACAACTTCACACAACTTGCAGACTTCAATACGTTCTTCATATATGCTGAAAACGTAGTACGTTATACGTTAACGCTTAGCTTTGAAGCCGTTTTCCCGTTTTCAGTAGTATACCGGGAGCCAACTCTAAAAATCAATTTTGGTTGGATCTATCTTATATGGCCCAATTCATAGCTGTTATGTTTTGACAGTAGAAAATCTGTCCAACTATAAACAACTCAACATATATTTTGATGAAATATAGTTGGTGAATTATGTCATATATAAGGGCGGGCAGAAATTAAGAGTCCAAGAGACCAAGACCTCTATGACGTATGAAAACGTAGTATGTTTTACGTTAACGGATCAATTTGAAAGCGTGTTTACGTACTACGAATAGAAGTCTGCAAACAAGTTCACATACAGTACATATTTTTAAATACATAAATTGAGTAGTTCCATTGGCTTCAATTGTATTCATATATATTTATTGTAAAAAAAACAACATATAATTTTACATTAACTTCACACGTTCACATATTTACATGGTATTCGGAGTTCAGGCTTCAGCGGCAGCCTTCAGGTTTGAGCCTTTGAGTTTGAGGCTTCCGCTACTCTCAGACCTTCAGTCTTCAGAAGCTCAGAGTTCAAGAGTTCAGACACAGCTCAGCACTCAGGAGTCAGCACTCAGCAGGAGTGATGAGTGAGCACTGAAGTAACTGAGCAGTGACCAGTGGTCACTCTAGCCAATGTGGCCAAAGCCCAAAGACATTTTTAACGTATTCCTTCATGTATCTTTGAATATAGCTTTATTTTAAAACAAAATAAAAATCGATTACGTTATAAACGTGTTTCTATATTTGGTAAAAAAACGTGACAATATAAACACAAAAGTTTTGAAGGGACTTCCTCACTTTCAAAGCATCTGTAGCCTTCTTCAGAAATTATACATTCAAAGTTACGCATTTTTTTAATAAATAAAATAACAACACAAATGCACATATTGATTGTAGCCTTCTGAAATGCTGGAATAAATACAATATTACAAGCCCAGTTGCCCAAAGTTGTGTCATTAATCCCGATTGTGTGCTTACTGTAGTTGAACATCTCGACATCATGGCCGCCGTACGGAGAATACCGCCTGAAAACCTTCGTATGTTCACCACAGTATCTGTAGATAACTCAACCCTTCTCTGACGCACATTAGATACCGTCACCTTGAATTGGTAGAGAA
>NW_014039108.1:0-2039 GCF_001186125.1 Sphaeroforma arctica JP610 | reverse complement strand
GTGTGTGTGTGTGTGTCATTGTCTTTGTCATTTTATCTGTATGGTGAAAGACTGGGAATAGGCACAATGTCGTTTAGTGTGTAGACACTGTTTAATTCAGTTGGTTGACAGTAGTGGATAGGCACAGCGTGGTTCAGTGGGTAGGTGCAGTGTGATTCAGGGGGTAGTTATGGCTTGATCTAGTGGGGATCTCTGTGAATTGTCGTTTGTGCAAAGTGTGTCTCCCCATGGAGCATATTCGGTGTCTACGGTCCACAAGGCATGCGCATGTAGGGTTGGATGTATATGCTTTACTATTGGCGTGTGTATGGAAATTTCCACGTATACCTCACATATTATCAGGACTATATAAGTGTGAATGTCTACGCTTCACTTATCTCACTTGATCTCAGAGTACATCGTGCACCTATTGTATTCGTCTACCGTAGCCATGCAGACGTTCCAGGCAAACTGGGCCACGGACTACGCCCAGAGCAGGACCCCGATACTAGTTCTGCCTAATAAGAAGGTTATTTCCGACTCAACGAGCATACTCAAGCACCTCAGTAAGAGATTTCCCCAGGTACATAGTGTCTCATACAGTTCTCTTTGCATTGTCAGTTGTCCATTGTTTTTTTTTTAATTCTCGAAATCATAAGACTGTGCTGAATATATTGTGAGAAAAAAAGCACTTAGAGTGCATGACAGAGATTTCTCGGTTGTCATCGTAGTCTAATATTTCTTTCACGGCTTCTGAATTAGCCAATTGAGCGTGTCTAGCCCTGGGAATCCAGTTTATTTGTTTTCGTTTAGCATCCGACCCATGCACCCGCTCTTGTTCGTATTTCCTTTCTGCGGTATACCTCAGGCCCGTCGTACGGTGTAGTGATTCATAGGTATACTGAATAAGTTATTGGAGCTTTAGTTTGTAATACATGACACAACCTATTCCGTCCCCTTTTCACACTGAACACCAAAGTTTATCTGAGTTCTGCTGATGGATTTAAATCACAGGCAACGAAATTGCTGTCAAACGCTAGAGCCCCTCTTAGCTTTACTCGTTCGATAGCACCTTTGCTTCATTCAACATATAGTTGTGTGTGTAGTGATCTAGTCCTTTTCCATCGCATCATGCGATCTGGGTTTAGAGTGCGACTGCATCAGCTGATGTCATTGTGTGTGCACACGATGAGTAATTGAATACGCTCGCTTTGTTGTCGCTGTGATAGCGATGATTTTTTATGTGTATGTGTCCATGCATATATATATATATATATATATGTATATATATATGTGTGTGTGTGTGTTAGATTCGGGCCCTAAAATACGGTGCCACAGGCGGGGTGGGTGGTCACTCCGCCCTCAGATACCTGTAATCGTATGTTCTATCACCCATGCATCCTATCACGAACACACCAAACCGTGGCAGTCCCAGCTTTGAACGCGCGAATACCAGGCTTGTCATACTTTGCAGAGGCTACCCCACTTAAATTCACTGGATACGTGTACAGGAGTGTGGCTACTTATATCCAAAAGAGAAGGCCGTCGAAGTGACTCACTTTGAAGAGTTTGTGGATGAGTCATTGGGACCAGTAACTCGGCAGTATGCATACACGAACCTGTTCTGTAATCCAGGTAATACCGACAAGAAGGTGAGAACATTTTGTAAGACTGGTGCGAACTTTGTCTATACTATCGCAGAACATACTGACCAGTACGTGCATCAAATCATCTTGAGCAGATTTGACTCTATTGAGAAGTGTATATTGTCAATTTGATAAAATCATGTGCTTCTGAATGAAGGTCATCGAGTTGTAGTGTGTTCGAGTTAGCTCTCCCAGTATCCCGACATCATAATATTTTGCCATAATTATTACAGCTAGTTACACAACATTTATCTGTATTGTCTATGTGCATCTATATATGTATATATTTATTTATAGTTTTTATTTTAGTTTTATTTTAGTTTTGTTTTTTACGTATATGTATGTATATATTGTATGTATGTACGTATGTGTTTATATGTAATTATGTATGTATGTCTGTATGTATGAATATAT
>NW_014039109.1:10463-14988 GCF_001186125.1 Sphaeroforma arctica JP610 | reverse complement strand
AGGTTTCGATTGATATATATAATAACAATAAGTATATAACTACGTACATGGTCTTGGGTCACTGATTAAGTTCATATCGCTCTTGGCAGGCATATGAAATTCCGTCTCGTGTAAAACTCACGGCTGTACAATATACAGGTGAGACAGATTTTGAGCTTAGTTCAACAAGATTGTGTGCGGAAGGCAGCGCATGTGAAATACGCACGTGCTGCTTATGCCCCCGAGCGACGTTCCAGTGCATCGCATGTGAAGGACGTCACTACACCAGCTCTACAGGCCGGACCAGGGCCCACAAGGTACGTTGACATGGTGATACGAAGCATATTCAAAGTTTTCAGGTCAAATATTGACATAGAGTTTATCTACGATGTCTGTATATTTTGGGTTGTATGGACAGAGTGCTCATTCTTGCTTCTTATTTACGGTGGGCGTAATAATCCGTTTCGGCTGTTTCAGTTTGACAGTTGCTTTGCCTTCTTGCCGAGTGGTCGGAGTAATTGCCGATCATCTATATTGTTATTCGCACTATGAGATCCGTGATCCTTGGTCGCGAGTTATTGAACACATCTCACGTCGAGTGAAGTGAGCAGCAAGTCAAAGTGCTACGTCCTTTGAGTATACGGATATCAGTACAGCTGAAGCAGTTTTGTGCCACATCTCAACGTTAAGTTTCTTTTACGTCCGTTGAGTATACGGATGTCAGAACATCTGAAGCATTTCTGTGTTACATTTCAACGGTAAGCTACTTTCATTGCTGCGAGAGATTGGAACTTGCGAGGATTCGGTATATTCCCATGTTACTCTGTCCAGCCTGCTTGTTTTCATAAGAAGGTTCGGTTGTACCTCTACAAAGCATCTCTTCGTGGTTGTATAAGCCATTTTTCAGCTGTGAATGAAATAGCCAAATGTACCGCCACGGCCTCGAGCCTTAGTTGCGAACTGACACCATTTCGCACATTACATACATGGGTTTGTTATATCTGCTGTAGGCGAGATTCGAGTGCCCACATAACCGGAACAACAATGGGACATCCGCAAGACAGCTCCAGTGCAGCTGGCGATGGACCTGCACACCCTTACGATGGTGTGTTGCCTGCCGGTGGTGTCTAGCATTGTCGGGCGCGTTCTCGAGTGTGTGTCCTGAGTGTGTACTGTGACTTCTGAAGTCTTCGGTACTATTGTTGCGGACCGGTCGATGTAGCAGCCGAACAAAGCCTGTCGCTACTGTGCTACAAATGTAATCGAATTGATTAGCTTGAAACAGTGCATGAACAAAGCATTCAATACGTAACACGTGCATGCACACATATCATACAATCATATTGTACCTTATATGCACATATTCTACAATCATATTGTAGCTTATAAGCACATATCCTACAATTATATTGTAGCTTATAAGCAACAAACATATTGTAGTTTATGAGCACATATCTTACAATCATATTATAGCTTATATACACATGTTCTACAGTCATATTGTAGCTTATGTATCAGGCCCATTACATCTTGTCCTTCCCAGAACGCGATGACCACGGGAAACTCTACTGGGACATGTGGCAAGTACTCGACCGAATCATCAAGAAGATTCCCAACACCCCTAAGCTGGTGGCTAAAGCGTATGACCTGTGTCGTTAATGAATCAGCGTATGTAAATTCATTGTGTCTGACTTTGGTCGTGACTTCATCGACCGAGTGTGTGTTGTGTGTGACGTGGTTTGTGCGTTCTGTTTTTCTGTAGTTATTAGATGACGCAATGCACATTGCAGGCGCAAATGCTGCTACGGATAACAGCTGTGTGCTCACGATGTGTTCACCTGCACAAGGCTGTTATCTGTTGCATCTAATTTGTTGCGGTCGACCTCGGCGGTTTAATATCTGAACAATTTTTTTTTTGTTGACGTTGTTGTAAATTTTTTATTTTGTAAATCCTTTTTTTATATTAACATTGTAGTAAATACTTTTTTTTATTATCATTGTGGTAAATCCAATATTTTTTCACGTTGTTGTAAATTTTTATTATTATTAACATTGTCGTACACCTTACATTGTTGCGGACACAACTCTACAACACACCTGCAGGCCGAACAACGAAGAGGAATCCTTCTACATCGTCCCACCGAATGTTCATAGGTAAGCATGCCGCCCCAGTGCGTGTGCAGGCGTGTGTCATTCAACGAGACCCCTGCTTTACGGAATCCACTAGTTGTTTCTGATCATGGACATGTCTGCAATGTGTACCATTTTCGCGTGGTTTGAGATTGATATATGCCATGCGCAAGGTAGTACAGTCAGACGGCGGGAGTGCGGAGAGACGATGATAGTGGACTATAGTGAGTATAAGTAGTAGGAGTGCATAGAGAAAATGGTAGTAGACTATAGTGAGAATAAGTAGTATGAGTGCACAACGACAATGATAATGGACTATAGTAAGGAATATATATTAGAGTGCTGTTCGATCCAGACAGCCAAATGAGGCAAAAGAGTGGGATAGATATCAGGCGAATGGGTCATAAATGTGGGGTAGATAACACAGGTTGCTGGCTTGAGGAGTTTACCCGAGTAAGTACTATTTGTCCATTTGATGATTCATTCCTATGACCCAGGCCTCCATATTAAACTCTGCGGACATGTTCACCCCAACTTATTATCCGTATGTTTGTGCTCCCGTCGTCCTGTTAGTTACTGTGTTGGTCCTAATGACTTTGATTTTACTCATTAACGCATGTCTGCTGCTAGTGCATCGGAGGCGGCATACAATAATGATCAGGTGGCCGTTGCACGCCAGCGGATGGCTCAACACTACCTGGACAAGAATAGACAGGTACGTGATACTAAAACAACACCAACAACAGACAGTTGCATCAGCTGTACAAGAATAGACAGGTACGTGATACTAAAACAACACCAACAACAGACAGTTGCATCATCTGTACAAGAATAGACAGGTACGTGATACTACAACAACACCAACAACAGACAGTTGCATCATCTGTACAAGAATAGACAGGTACGTGATACTAAAACAACACCAACAACAGACAGTTACATCATCTGTATAAGGCCTAAGTCCTAAACGCTTAACCCTAACCCTAAACCCGATCCTAAACCCTAAACCCTAAACGCCAACCCCGATTCTAAACCCCTAAACGCCAACCCCGATTCTAAACCCCTAAACGCCAACCCCGATTCTAAACCCCTAAACTATACCCTATTTTATTTACCTCGCATAGCTTCACCAGTTGATGGCGACCGAGAGTGGTATCCAGCTCAACCGCGCGTATGACCTGGATGGGCTGGTGACTATCCAACAGAAGTGTGTACAGGTGTGTGTGGACTGTATGGCTTTCGGCTATGCTCGCCAGCACTACACGGTAGCGTAACCAAGTCTCGCCAGCACTACACGGTAGCGTAACCAAGTCTCTGAGGAACGTTTGTATCACGTGTATGTAGTATATATGTTGTAGGGGACCCGTGCAGCTATGTAGACACAGATGTGTTTCATTGTAATTTAATTTGTTAAAAGCGAAACGATGTTTCTCGCCATACACTACAACCACCATCCCCATACACTACAACCCATATCCGTACTTCCCCTTTTTTCGGCGAATTTTCGGCGTGAATTACTGACGCTACTAGTAGACTAGTCGACTACTGGGCCTATTAAGGCCACTGTACTTCATATCGTATGAGTAGAGCTAGGTTCATCATATCATAAGTGCAGAGCTAGGGACCGCCTGAAACACCGTTGTTGGATCTCCTGGCAGTACCCAAGTGGAGGGTAGTTTGTTTTGATTCCTGTGAATTCATTGGTGTGTGGTATATTTGCGTGCATGTTGAGTATACCAGACAGTGTGGTACATGCCACCTCCCTGCATCACTGACGTGCGCTCTGTTCTGCATCGCAGTCGCTGAACACTATGCCCCCGGAAGCGCAAACGGAGGTTTGGATCAAGCTCGCGATAATAGTCAGCGAACAGGTGCACCTACTGCTAAAGGAGAACACGCACCTCAACATGGTAAGTCATGGCAGTATATGCAGGCTATCACACACCTCATCATGGTAAGTCATGGCGATCTATGTGGGCTATCACACACCTCATCATGGCAAGTCATGGCGATCTATGCAGGCTATCACACACCTCAACATGGCTGGTCATGCCAATCTATGTGGGCTATCTCTCACCTCATCATGGTAAGTCATGGCGATCTATGCGGGCTATCACACATCTCAACATGGTATGTCACTGCAATCTATGTAGGCTATCACACACCTCAACATGGTATGTCATGGCGATCTATGTGGGCTATCACACACCTTATCATGGTAAGTCATGGCAATCTATGTAGGCTATCACACACCTTATCATGGTAAGTCATGGCAATCTATGTAGGCTATCACACACCTCATCATGGTATGTCATGGCGATCTATGCAGGCTATCATACACCTCAACATGGTATGTCAAGGCGATCTATGCAGGCTATCACACACCTCAACATGGTTGGTCATGGCGATCTATGTA
>NW_014039109.1:0-6641 GCF_001186125.1 Sphaeroforma arctica JP610 | reverse complement strand
ACACCTCATCATGGTAAGTCATAGTGATCTATATAGGCTGTCACACACCTCAACATGGTATGTCATGGCAATCTATGTGGGCTATCACACACCTCTTTATGGTAAGCCATGGCAATCTATTTAGGCTATCACACACCTTATCATGGTATATCATGGCGATCTATGTGGGCTATCACACACCTCATCATGGTATGTCTTGACGGTTGTTTTGGCTAGAAATTGAACCAAGAAAGGAGACGTGCACATGGGTCTCAACCGGTGCACCTCACCTTACCTGTATACACGACCACAACCCAATGCTGAGTGCTAGGAACAGAATCAGTCGGTGTGAGAAGTCAATCATGTGACTATTTTCCTAAAGCTCACACGTATTACCACCACAAGGAGGTGTTTCTCTGTAATCCCTGTTACTTCAATACCTATCTACAGCTCTATCTCACACGTAACACCACAAGGGGGTGTTTCTCTATAGTGCCTGTTACTTCAATACCTACCTACAGCTCTATCTCACACGTAACACCACAAGGGGGTGTTTCTCTATAGTGCCTGTTACTTCAATACCTACCTACAGCTCTATCTCACACTTAACACCATAAAGAGGTGTTTCTCTGTGGTCCCTGTTACTTCAATACCTATCTACAGCTCTATCTCACACTTAACACCATAAGGTGTTTCTCTGTAGTCCCTGTTACTTCAATACTTATCTACAGCTCTATCTCACATGTAACACCACTAGGGGGTGTTTGTCTGTATTCCCTGTTATTTCAATACCTATTTATAGCTCAATCTTGACGGCTGGAAAGCCAGAATGACCTGAGAAAGTGGGCAAGAGTTGTGTTTGCTGTAGTCCCCTGAATCAGAATGCACAATAACTCTAACCTCTATAATCAGAAACTCGAAGAACACGAGAAGCTGCGCAAGAGCCTGATTAACTTCCGCCGCGATGCTGAGGTGCAGCAAGCACGCGTGAAGGAGAGTATCATGATGGCGTCCTCCATCATCCCTGTGCTACCACCGTCCTTTTCGGCAAACAAGGTGTCGTGCTACAAGTTTGCATGTGGATGTGTATGTGTAACGGTATGTGTGTTTAAGTGAATGTATGGTATGTATGTATAGTGAAAGAGTGTACGATGATGGCTTCCTCCATCATCCCTGCACTACCACATTCCTTTTCTGAAAGAAAAAAGTGTGTATGCATATGTGTATCGGCAAGTGTGTTTTTGATGTATGTTCGAGTGTATGTATGATATGTATGTATAGTGAAGGAGAGTATCATGATGGTCTTTCCACCATTATCCCTGCAGAACCACCGTCCTTCTCTGCAAACAAGACCAGTCTGCTGCTACAACTGTACCTTAGAATATACGAGTAACGGAATGCGTATTTTGGATGCATGTCCGAGTGAATTGGATGTTGGTCTAAACGTATGAGTGCCATGTATATATGTGAAGGACAGTATCGGGATGGTCTGTCCGTATAATGATTGTGTATATATTCTAAGTGTATACATAAGCGTATATATCGTATGTCCATTCAGACACGTCTATATTTATTTATACGTATGAACCGAAGAATGTTTCTTCATCAATATTTATTTTGTAACGCACACACGCACACACACACACACACACATATATATATATGTATGTATGTATGTGTGTGTGTGTGTGTGTGTGTGTGTGTATCGGTTGTGATATTACTCATATATTCACCGTCTGTTCCCGGCTTGTTTGGGGTGCAGCCGAATGTCTCGGCGACTGCGAGCTCGCCAGTAATGAAGAAGAAACAGATGCTCAGCGAACTGGAACAACTCAAGGCCGAGAACGAACGGCTCAAGGCCGACAATGCCAAGCACGAGTATGTGGCTAAAGGTGTAGGTGCATGTGCAAGGGTAGTGCCTGTGACCTGAGCAGAATTATATGTTGACATGTCCTGTTGTCTTGTTGTGGAAGTACAGAGTTAGCTACTTGACTCACGAGAATTGTGTTTGTGGGTGAGCTGTTTATACACACGAGTCAACCGGGTTTATGATATAGGGATGTCGCGTTTGCTTGTCCTGTTGCCTGTACGGCTGGCTGGGAATACCCCCATATGCTGCATATAGTTATTTACGGGGTGTTTGCCAGCTACTATACCATCCATCACCCAACCAGTACACAGGTGCGTTGGTACGTACCAGTTGCTGGGCGCTGAAGGTACATACACATATTCTGCGGATAGCTTTTCTCAACCGCGCAAACCCTATAACCCTGAACAGGCTAAGGTGGTCCAGCTTACGAGAGGCCGCCATGAAGCGCAAACAGAAACCAGTGGGCGAGACAGCAGGATAATACCGGGTATATAAATATATTGGTATATATATTATATATCAATATATATACCAGGGCGAACCATTGTTGCTTTAGCGTTTTGCCCGCGCAGAAGAAGGATTGCACTTCTGATATGCAACCACATCACGGGACACATCAAGGAATAAATGTGTCGCACTTTGTGATATGTCCTGCCGTATCGAACTAGGAGTGTGTCTGTTAGGTCATAAATCGCGATGTCATCCAATGGCACAAGTATGTTTTGGACACAACACAACGAGTGGTCTCGATGACACCAACCCAATCCCTGCCAACCCCCTCCCCTTGTACTTACAAGACAAGGGTAACACGCTCAGGGCTTAAACACAATCGTCTGGACCTCGTTGCTCCCCACAGTCGTAGTAACCACCGTATCCCCCACTTCAATCCTTGCCGTTACAGGCACGATGGGTGGCCGCATATCACCAGTGTACCGGTCATTTGCGAGTACCACCACCACACACGCACTGCACTCCTCACCCGTGTGTACCTCTGTTTCTGACTGTGTTCCGGTGCCAGTATCTGTGGCTGTGGCTGTATTTGTACCCGTGGATGTATCAGGCTTGTATATGGTCTCCGAGCTAGTCGTAGGCGTCTTGAAGGCCACTACTTCCAGGCCATTTGCCCCCACTACTGAATCTACCAGCCCCGCCACGTCCAGTCTCTTGCTGCCGGGCACCACAAACTTCGAGAAATGTCCCATCGAGTAAAACATTGGGTTTTTGACGAAGTGCGTCTCATTTAGCACAATCACCGGTGAGTCAACGGTATTGTTCGCATGGTTTGGGCCACCTTCGGTATTCAGTGCCAAGTTCCAGTCAAGCCACCCCACACCGCCGTTGTTCAGCTGGTGTAGTATGTCACGCGTGTAGGCGTACCCTCGACTCCAGTCGCCCACTTTTGGGAACCGACCACCGGGGATAGTACCGGTGCATGCTTCTGTACTCAGCAAATACCCTGGATTGACTTCGTTATTCTCTAATGTGTACAATTCGTATGTATTGCGTATCTCTATGCCCCCCCCGGCCAGGCCGCCCAGTATCGCCTCACCATCCTCCCGCATACCATCGAGTGAGTTGTACCAGTGGTATGCTATACCATCGATATAACTCCCATTCTTCCCGCTAGACCCCACCCCATAGGACGCATTCCCATACTCGGTGGCTTGTGGAAACTGCCCATCACCAGTCATAATGGACAAATGGCCCAAACCAGCTGCCTCGAGTGCAGGGCCAAGATAGTCCTCGGTGAAACTCACAAGGTCATCTGGCAGCCAGTTGGTGTTTTCCCATTTGTTCCCAGTCGGGTTACCTTCCGGTTCGTTCTGCGCCGAGAGTCCCCAGAAACTCACTCCTAGCTCGGCATACGCCTGGATAAACTTTACAAAGTACTGTGCATACGATGCACGAGTTCTGCTATCAGTGCTAAACCCACCGAACAAATACGTAGGTACCGAACTTTCGTCGCCCTCGCCACCACAATAGTTCCTACCCCTGGGAGGTATACTCGTATTGCACGACTTCATCCACACCGGGGCCGACCACGGCGCAAAAAGAAACTTAGTCGCTGGTTGCATAGCAACCACGTGTTTGGCCAGACCTACTTTGTAGTCATACCCCACGTTGCCTGCATCGTCACGTAATGCGAATGAAATAAGATCCAAGTCGTTCTCCACTGGTGCGAGCGTGTAGCTGTGCCGTGAGAAGTCTGTACTTCCCAAGGGAATTCTAGCCATGGCATAGCCCACGCCGGCAGGGCCCCAGTAACTATGAAGAAAATTATGGAACGTATTATTGTCGAGTCCATTTACCAGCCCGGTTGTTGCATCAGTTATAGCCCCACCAAACCCTAAAATTGTTTGATGTGTATGTGTGAGATTCAAAGCAACCACAGTCACATTGCCATCCGATAAGCTACCTGCACCATTCGCACCGCTTGAAGTCTTATTTATAGTTGATCTCACCAGTCGTTTTCCCCCAAGCGAGGAAGTGTATGCAACCGCCGTGTTGGCAGAAATATTAGCCGTCAAGTGTAGAGGCTCAATATTGTCACACACTACATTGCTACAGACGCATGCAATGCCGTATTCACCCTCATACGGTACGCATGCTTGGTATATTGTTGTACCTGACGCCGCCGCAAGTACAAATAAGATCACCCCCCACTTCAAAGCCCTACGCATTATGCACATCGATCTCGCCATTTCGATTATTGATATATGTGACCCATTTTTTTAATACCAAGGTTATGTATTACATACTTTTTGTTCTTCACCGCTATGTATGAGCCTCTGTTTATTCTACAAATGTAGCCTGGTCTTTTTTTTATTAACTTCTCTGATCTCTCTATAAAGATGATACTGTAAACTTGCAATGAGTCATATCAGGTCATGATTTTTGAAAATAATAGCGGAGATTCGATTGGTAGGATTTGAGCAGATATAAAGAGCAGATATAATACACATAATACACATCACCGAACCAGGCCCCAGGGCAGTGAGGGCACAGGCCCAGGCCCACAGCCTACAGGCCTGAGGCCACCGCTCATCTGAAATCTGCCAAATCAATAATCACTAATCCGTGATGTAAACAAAACAATGCACCCACAATCTATACCACAAAACAAACGATGTTCGTTATACGCATTCAAAATACACTAGCACAACCATTCTGATACATCGGCAAGATCATTCTGTATTCAAATCTATCAATCGAGCAATGCCGACTACACAGGTGAGCGCGATTGTGCTGGGAGCTGGCTACGGTACCAGACTACAGAAGGGTATTGAAGCGGACTCCTCGGGCGAGTATAAGGAGCTGATTGGTATACCTAAGCCCCTCTTACCAGTGGGTAACAAGTCGTTACTTAGTCACTGGTTCGAATCCCTCAAAGACAATGCGTTTGTACGTGACTTCTATGTGATTACGAACGGGTTCTTTGCTAAGCAATTCGAGGTGTGGGGAAAGAGTCAGGAGGGTATATTTAAACACACTAGCCTTATCAATGATCATACTATGAGCAATGAGACTCGCCTGGGGGCTGTGGCGGATATAGACATGGTGCTGCAAGCGAAGAAAGACGAGATGGGACCAGACACAGGTATACTTGTCATCGCAGGGGATACGTTGTTTCATCAGGACTTTGATATCAATGACTTTATAAAGTACAATCTCACAAGAACGGAGGAGGCTTGCTCAGTGGTGTACTATGACATCGGTAACGAAGACACGCGGAAACGGGGTATCATCGAGATAGACGAGAATAAGAAGGTTATATCCTTCCTTGAGAAACCCAATCCCGAAGACACACATAGTAGGAATGCATGTCCAGCGTTCTACTATATACCTCCTAAGGGAATTGCGCTGGTAAGACAGTTTATGGAGGAGCATAAGGACAAGCCTCTCACCTCTAGAGATGCCCCTGGGAGACTCATTGCTTGGTTGCACACACATATACCCGTGTACGCATATGCCATCTCAGGGAGATACGATATTGGCAGTCTCGAGGACTACAAGACTACATTGAAGGCTTTCGCATAGTAGTCCTTCATCGGTTCTTTACGCATTCAAGGCGTTCTTGTTTATTTGTTAGAATGGTAAATAGCTTGACTATGCTGATTAAACACAACAGGAGCTGATTTAGAGGTGCTGAAGAGAGCCGTGAATTCTATAGAATGGGAAGGAACACTCGACAAATAGAATAGCTAGTAGATATGACCAGAAGTTGGTCCACCAGACAGTGAAGACAAAACAATCTCTATTAAAGGGAGGCAGCACGCATGTATCCCAACCTCCAGAATTCAACTCCACAAACCATTACTTACCATCAAGATTAAAATCGAGTGATTGGTTCAATAATAGCTTATGCTGATACAACAAGCGTGGTCGTCTAAGGTAACGTAGAACATGGAGAACACGATAGCTCGAAGCGGACTTCTGCAATACTTCAAAAATACTTTATTTGACTTAGAACTTTGTACATGCTGGTACAGCACATAGCCAGTATGCATATGTAGAATTATGGTTGTATGCACACTTAACATTCTATATTTGAATACGTATTTTCTGTAGGAATGCAAAAAGAAGGCAGATACATAGTAGTACATTTGCATGTATTGTAAGACACACACACACACACATATATATATATATATATACATATATATATATACATATATACACACACACACACATATATATATATATATATATAATATATATATATATATATATATATATATATATACTAACTAATAAACTAATAATACATATATATAACTAACTACTTCTAANA
>NW_014039110.1:13540-14999 GCF_001186125.1 Sphaeroforma arctica JP610 | reverse complement strand
AGCATACAGTGAGTGTATTTAGCATACAGTGAGTGTATTGAGCATAAAGTGAGTGTATTTAGCATGCGGTGATTGTATTGAGCATACAGTGAGTGTATTGAGCATACAGTGAGTGTATTGAGCATACAGTGAGTGTATTGAGCATACAGTGGCTATTGCAGGTACTAGGAAAGACTGCATCCGTGCTTTTATCACGAGAATCATATCATTGTAGGCACTTTCAGCATACTCACAGATAATAATATTGCTACACGGGCCGGCGTTTCGAGCGAGCGACTAACATTGACTAGAACGCCACAGCGGCACTCGTGTCTAATCCACACGCTGTACAGTAACACGTACATACGTGACAAGACAAGCCCCGCCTCTGAATACACCTACACCTGTTTAGACGAGCTAGCATATATATGATTACAAGCTGGAAAAAGAAAAGTCTACTAAAATTCCTTGAGTTGTCTTTTCTATGTTTTAAGCTCGAACAATGATAGTCTATCAACTTCCCCGTGTTCCTTTTTCCATGTTTTTGTCTTGAACAATGATAGTGTACTAAACATCCTTGTGTTCCCTTTTCTATGTTTTGAGCTTTAACGGATAGTCTTTTAAACTTCCCCATGTTCCTTCTTCTATGTTATGAGCTTGAACAATGATAGCCTAACAAAAGATAGTCTACTAAACTCCCCTGTGTTTCATTTTCTATGTTATTGTCTTGAACAATGATACTCTACTAAACTCCCCTGTGTTCTCCATTCATTGAAACCCTACCACTTCAGCTGGTTATGCACACGACCCCGCTAGACACCATGCGTAATTCGACGCTAGAGGAAGCCAAGGCGCTGAACACAATCCTCATCATCGAACCCTTGTAGCGAATACTTGTAGGGTTTTCTAGGGTTAAGGAATCCTAGACCTTCATACGAGAAGTTTGCCACCCGGTTCACAGCGCTTGGTCGGGAGTAGGCTACACTCCAACGAGTCTCATCGTCTATATATAGTGAATGCACATACAATACAACCAGCACGTCAGCGAAGTAATCGTTGGCATCATATTAAGCCATTGAGCGGAACAAGGGCGAGGATATAAACAAGTCACTCGGCGCCGAACTATGTCGCCTTAGCATCTACAGAACTTTTAGATTGAACAAGCACGCACTCGACAGCAGAGATGGTACTGTGCACAAGCCATTGCGTAGGCACACTGCCCAATCGGTCACAGGCTCAGTCAATATTGTCGGTAAGACTTTCCTTGATTGAAGATCCCGTGTATCTATACACAGGTGACCACAACTTGCTGCAGCATAGAAAAGTGCTCGAAACGGACTGTTAAGTGAATAAAACGGACTATTACTATATCACACACGCACACACAGACACACAGACACACACACAGGCACACTCTCTCTCACACACACACAGGCACACACACACACACACACACACACACACACACACACACACACAC
>NW_014039110.1:5276-13520 GCF_001186125.1 Sphaeroforma arctica JP610 | reverse complement strand
ATATATATATATATATTCATGTGTTCTCGACAACGTAAGGAAATAAAATGAAGGTAGTGTGAAGGTAGGAAATAAAACAGAGCAAACCTGTAGTTGTGTGCACATTTTGTCGACGTCTGATTTGTGCACTCTGCTCTCAAAAGCATATCATACGACATATATGCGCACCAAGCCGCCACAAGGGTTGCTCAACACCAGGTTATAATTAGCAAGCAAACGGTAAAGATGATGAACCCTACAGTACTGCTCGACTTGCCAATACCATTTCTAGAGGTCAACAACTGTTCGCGCGCTCCCAACTTTGTGATACTTCGGTTCTTTTTTTTACGGCAATTTTCATCACATTTCCAGCTGTTTCAAAACTTCTCATCCATGGTATCCGCGATACTCTCATGCCTATTATTGCTTTCGAAGAAAATCACGCATATGACATTCACGTACTTGAGTGCACACCATACGGTTTTCGCGAATAGTAATATGCACGTCGTTCCTAGCGTGCTTGCTATACCCGCATACATTAACTGCGAGGTAAGCGAGTGCACACCGTGCGGTTTTCGTGAATAGTAATATACACGTCATTTCGAGCGTGCTTGCTATACCCGCATACATTATCTGCGAGGTAAGCGTGTGCACACCATGCGGTTTTCGCGAATAGTAATATACACGCCATTTCGAGCGTGCTTGCTATACCCGCATACATTGTCTGCGAGGTAAGCGAGTGCACTATCGATAATACTGCATGGGCAGCATTCGGTGGTAAATATAACGAAAGCAAAACTATATGGAGGAAAAACGAATACCGAGACAGACAACGCCCTAAATTTCAATATAGATTCCGACATAGAAAAAACAAACAAAATCGATTGTGCTTTATTCATACTATCTGCCAAGAAGCTATCTCGGCCTCGTTCGCAGAGTCACTTCATCACACTTCCACTATACACCATACCAATCTTTTTGGTATGAAGCTGTTACATATCCGCAAGGGTATCTGGAAGTCTTCAGTTCTTTCTCTTTCGATTGCTTTTCATCTTGTTTTTGTCTGGTCATGTTACTATGTTATACTGGTAGATACTCGTAGGCCGCCTTGACATTTGTTGGTAAGGTCAAGTGACCTCGTGCAACCCGTTGAAAGAAGCTGGTAATTGGATGTGCGCAAAGTGGTCATGAACGGAGAGTGTGCGTGTATTATTATACCCACCCTAGAAACGGCTCTTCCCTGGCCTGTCATCACTTTCTCTCACTCACTGAACTGTGCTCCTTGTTTGATTTTTGGCACACAACCCTACCAAAAACCATAGAGGAAATCGTCGTTTGCACATTCATTCGTTCCCATACAGGCATACACACCTTAGGCCTGAGCCACCAGCGTACTCGACGACCTGCGTCTGGCCATCTCCACCGTCACATCAGTGGCCCACTTGTCCTGTACTGCCAGTGACGTAAGCTCTTGGAATACCTGCTTACCATCCGGCACATCCAGGCACAGATCCTCGAGATCCGCAAACGCGCGAGTCAGACCCATGTTAATCTGATCATCCGATAGGAACCCGTCGTTCTCCAGACGACCAATCACCTTGGACATCTTCTCCATCACCACGCTGCGGGTGTCGGGCTTGGCCTCGATACTATACACAATGGTTTGGTACACTAACTCGTGATTGAAGTGCGGTACGGATAGTTCCTTGAGCGACTTCTCGAGGTCGTCGACATCGCTGGATAGCACATACTCCTCGAGCAGATCGTGCATCTTCTCACGCAGATATGCAATGGGTCGACGGGCACCGTCCACTCCCCACACATTCTCCAAGCGCGAGTATCTGTTGGTACAAGAATCGAAGGTTACATAGTCAGACTCGAGGTTATAAGTGGTTTACCTGCTTGAACAAGGATTGTTTAGTAATGCTATATGTATTCGCAAGGGTGCATACCTGTTTGAGCCCGCATCGCTCGAAAGGAAGCGCTGATGCTTATACGTGTATAAACATAGTTCTCCCGCATACGCATATATATATATTTGAGTGTTTTCACCTGGTCTGTTTACATAATGTGGATGAACCCACAAAATGGCCTATATATGCGAAGTAGGCATTCACTATAGATATCAGACTAAGTATATGCATATATGTCCGAGTATATATAAACTTTTTGCCGAGTAACTCGTAGCTTCTGCGCATCATTCGCAGTTCCGATTTCCACGTATATTCTTTTGGCTAACCACACTACACACACACAAAACATTTATATATATATATATAAATAAATTTTGCCTACGGAATCATCATTGCATAATTTTGCGCGTCTAATGTGCTTCAGACAAGAATAGCTGTGACTCAGATATAAAAGAGTTGCACATGCAGCGCTTTAAAAATAAAATGTTGAATAGAAATGCAGCACTTCTGACGACAAGTTAAACAGATGGAGATTCTAAACGAGCAATGAATCCAATATCCCTATTGAAGTCGATCCCGACTTCAATAACACCATATATCCAAATCTGAGACACGTTTACATAAGCATCTATATTTGATTCGATACTTGTCCATACGCACTAGCGCAGCAAGGGCAGGCATAAGTACTACTACACACGCTTCCACAGTGCCTCCGATTGTATGGACGAACCCCTCTCACCCCGTGCTTCATATTGAGATGTTTTAAAGTACATGCATATGCATACAAGTAGGTTTGTACATATGCATGGTATGCATACATGTATGTAAGTTGCACAACAAACCCTCACATACCCGTGCTTCATGTTGAGGAACTTGTGGGCGATACTCAGGGCCTCATCGGCACGTACAGCATCATCTTGAACTCGGTTGGATGTGACAAACGCAGGAGCAATGACATCATCGGCTACTGCGCGCGCGATAAAGCGACCCAAGAAAGTGGCAACCTCTGGGATGTCAGTCGCCAACTCGTCGATGTTGTAGAGCATAGCCTGGAAGGCTATTGTGATGGAGGCAAGGGAGGTGTTAGTGAGTACAAGTCCCTGTGGGTGGCAAAGTAGTGAGTGCAGGTACCGTTCGTGGACATACAACTGGTAACACCTGACAGAAAAACGAAGCGAAGCCAAGCGAGCACACCCATACGCAGGTGCTATATATATAGACATGTTTCATCAACCCGTTCTGGATATAGTAAAATCTGCCGCCAAATACAGTACATCCCGACTGGCTGACTCCAACACGTCTAGACGACGTCGAATCATACCGAATCTCAGGTATAGTTCACACGTGCAAGGTGAAGGGACATATACGCCATGACAGTTACGGGTATTCATGTTCAAGTATACCTGCGCGTGTTCAATTAATATATGGTTTGCGCACGGATGGGAAGGCACACCGGCGGCAATCGTGACGAGCGAAATACTCTTGTATTGGGATGTACAATTAGGTGAAACGCCTATTACAGAATTATCCAGTAAACACTTGCCAGCATGTATGTGTACAAGTAAACAAGTAAAAGCATATTTTAAGATTACTTAGTAACGCTTGCCAGCATGTATGTGTACAAGTAAACGGTTATTGAACACATAAGCACATACTTTCCGCGATCATGGCCGAGTTCGCCACCTTGTGTTCGAAGACGAAGTCGGTGATCAAACAACTTATGAGCTCTCGCTCAGCGCGGTGCCGTTCCATGGCCAGTGAAAGGCCCGTTAGAAGGCCCGCTGTGATGAATTCCTATATTTAAACGCGAAAAATCAAGTAGAGCCAGAGCATGAGTAATGGACTACATATATGGAAGGTTTGAAGGTAATAATGAGCCAGAACTTTCCTCACAACGTGTGCAATAAGTGCACAATGACGACCAGTTATTGAGACGCACACGCCCAGTGAGAAAAAAAAGTTTCCAAATTAATAGAACCAACTAAATTATCGCATTGCGTCAAAGGTGACATCTTTCGTTAACCCCGATATGTATCTTCTAGTACAACTAGTAGATGTATTGCGATATCAAACGGCACCCATAGATGATATATAGGTGTACAACAACAGCTCGAACGAATCCAGGCGAGAATCATCCAGAAATAATAATGAGAAGAAACAAACCTGGAAATGCCCGTGCCAAAAAAAAACCCAAAAACGAGGAAGATCTCGTACAGATAGTGAGAAGGGTATATCTATAGAGAACAACCGAATGCTCGTCTCACAGACGAGGTAATACCGAACATCGAGTTGTTACAACTATACTTTCGAAAACCCAGGAACTAAGCCTACAGGCAAGGCTCCATTAAACACAAACATACCCCTTCGCCGAGTTTCTGCAGACTTTCCAGCACATCACCGGAATCACCGGAGTTGAAGTACTCCTTAATAATGGGCTCGACATCTTCGCGGAAGTCATTGGGCAGATACGATGTGTGGTGACCTTCATCCATGCGATACTCGGATGTGGTGTGCACACTGGCGTCACCGTCCGAGTGGTTGGGGTCTCCTTTGTCACTCTCGGGAATACCGAGATACTCATCACCCAGATTGCCCCAGGTGTATTTGCCGCCACCTCCGTCTGTGTTGTGATGGGAGAGGTGTAGGGTTTAAATACCAGGAGATGGTAAGCTGTGGTTGCTGCAGCAATTGAAGTACAGGATGGATGAATGATGTTTTGAGAACGTTCTATTGAAACGATTGCCTCGGGTGTGTTTGCATTTACGGGAAAGTTCGATTAAAAATTCGCAATAAAGACTGTCATAGGTGTACATGCCGTCACCTCCGTCTGTGATGCAACGCGGTGTGATGGAAATATTTGTAGTGATTAATTCGATGTTTGGAGATGGTAAGCTGTGGTTGACGTTGCAATTGTATGTGTATAGAACTCTAAATTTTTGGTAGAAAAAAATCTATTGAAATGTCCGGACGAAGATTGCCCCAGTTGTATGCTCCACCTGAAAGAGTTCAAAAGATTCTATAAACGTCTGCAGAAGGCAAGCTGTAAGTAAGTGCAGATTGCTTAGTGCGGCTACCAATGGAATGTAAAGATTGATATGGTTGAGAAAGTTATAACTAATTGCTCGTTACGAAGCTGACCCCCAGCGTCAATATCGCCTACTCCGTTCCTGGAGGAAAGAAAACCACGGGTTGAAAATCCTGCAGACTGTCGTAACATCTAAACGCTACAGTTTGACCACTATGGCGAGACGGCTAAAGGCACATTGTTGTGCTGGGTTGCCGTATACCCAAGTTGGCTTTCCTCTACATATCGGTCTTTCTAAGGCAGAAGTCGAGCCTCACAAATGTAAACGAGTACGAGAAAGTGCTACGGTTGTTATATGGGTGTTTCAAAGTACATGCTTTTAGATTTCAATCGCTGAGTGCAGTTTATTGATAATATTCCAGTTCAATCGCTTCCGTGCAACGTCGAGTTCAGTCACAATCACACCTGTTCTATCTGTGGCTGCGTCGTCCAAATAATAAAATAAACTCGAGCGATGTTGAAAAGATGAAAGGACAATGTTTAGTCTTGCACCAATACACCCATTCCTTGCAACGTTACTTATACAATATAACTTCAACGTGGGATACACTAGCGAGGAATTAACTTACAAGGCATAGATACACTTACTTTTCTTGGCGCTACCCTGAGCTGAAGCAGATCCGTGGGTTAAACTAGCCCGACCCATGACTGCGGTTAGCTAAGCGTTAATAACAGTATACTTGTATGTTAAGTCTATTATCTGTTACGAATGAATGTAGAAGCCAGATGAACAACAGGTTATATTCGAGCATGACCACAACGGGCATAGATTCACAACCATCCCGATTGCCACTTTCTACCAAACTTCCAAGTTCCAACTCGAGCCTTCGAGAGTTATTTGTATTTATTTACTATGTACAGTATTTTAATTTTAATTTTTCTGCCTTTTGTTATTTGTTTAAAAATAAACACAAAAAAACAAAACAAAACAAAAACGGATCCAGGAAGAAATACACCATAGAAAGCTATTTTTATTTATGAAAATATGAAATTGAACAGAAGGCTATGATTGAAGTTTGAACCCTAAAAAAAAAAGCTATTTCTTCACATACCGTTCCTATTGGTTTGCACTTTGCCATTCTGAAATCAACATTTCCCCAGCCTCCAGTCGACCCCAGTCCCTACCAGTCCTCTACTCTCTCTCTGAGAGAGAGAGGGCCCAGAGACTGAGAGTGTCCCACTGTCCCCAGTCCAAAAAGTTTTTCAATCTCAATCTGTCAGCAAGGGTCCAAATTTTAAAAGTTTTAACGTAAACACTCTTGTTCAATTACATATTATAAAAAATATATATAAATGTAGCACATATGTACTGGTCAAAGGGTTAAAAAAAAATCCGACCTATTTTTAGAATTCTTCCAAAAACGGACACTACTAGTAGACAGAAGTGTTTTGAAAATTTGAACCTTTATAGTAAGTTAGGGGCTAGTAGAGAGCCCTGAAATATGCACCCATAGATACAACGGTGGGCCGGCATGATTCAATCGCCGAACGTAAGCGTCTTCTTGTTCAAAATATATACGTCTAATCGCAAAACGTATTGACTTTAGTCACAGACTCACAGACCACAGTCGAGCCTGAGACAGCGGCCAGACCGCCAGAGCCCCCCAAGTCACCCAGTCTCCCCTTCTGATATATATGTAAATACGTAAATACATAAAAATTTATTATGACTCTCTGTGAGAGTTTGACCTGAAGTGAGATACTATTTGTATCCTTTATTAAAAGAAAAAGTAAATACATACTCTATGATGTGACTCGTAACTGTGACGAGTATAAAAGTGAGTCATTGAACTGAATTTTAGAACTGGCGCCAGTATTTACTGAGTAAGCCACACAGCAGTCGCGCAGACTCACAGTCAGTGTCACACAGTGCTGAGTACGGTCTGTCACTGTGTTGTCAACTCTTGCTTGTTGTGTCGACAGTCAACAACTCGACACTCAACGATGTCTGACCGTGTCATATCATCATTGAGTAAATTTTGTTAGAATTTATTCAGGGTTTGCTTCCCTTTTTATAAAAAAACAAAAACAAATATGTTTCTCCCTACACAACTAGGGTTTCTAATAATAGGCTTGCGTCCTCTCTTGACTCCTCGCTCTCTTCTTGTGAAGTTGAGTGTGTTGACTGTTGACTTTTGAGTTTTGAGTCTATCACTCTCTCGATGTCGATCACTGATGAAAGTCTTTGGTCTTTACTCCTCGCAACCACTCGCTGTTTTTTTTTTCAGACATTCTTATTTGCAGTCTTGCAGAGTTATAAATATTTCTTTCTGGCTTAATTGATAGTTTCTGCGGACTGCGGGTATCCGGAGACCGGAACATTAATATCTTTTTAAAAAAACGAACCCAAAAAAAACAGCTGTACAAGAAGTCGATTTTCTAAAGAATACGTAAATATATAGAACAAAAGAACACAGTAAAGTTTAAAAATAATAATATATATATATATAACCGAGTCCTGTACTCAGTACTGGCTTATGGGGAGTTATGGCTACTAAATACTTAGCAGAGAGACTGAGAGAGAGTGCTGGACTAGAGTGAGTAGTGACTCACTGACTAGTGACTACTGACACTCTGATAGGCTGATACTGACAGTCTGACAGTCGTACTGAGTACTGACAGTCATACTGTACCTTTGCCGAAACGAGTTTTTGGGTTTTTATATGTTTTATATTTTTTAAAACCCAAAATAGAGGACTTTGGAAAAACATTAGTTTATCAACAAAGAAGAAAAACTCTCGCGTGCTTTGTCATCGTTTTAGTTTTACCACCTTCTGATTTTTGAAAATACTGGTATTTTTATAGCAGTAGTCTTTTGGAGCCCACCAGCCCCACCTGATGCGCCGTAGCTTTTCCCAGGGGTGGCTGATGCTATTGTAATCTGTTTATAAATATCAGATAGAGGCAACAGTGAAGATAAATCACAGGGGCACTAGGAGAGTAATGGTGGCTTCGAATAAATTACCGACAATAGAACACGATGTGGTACGGACAGGCGCTGTTTCGCCATCCACAGAGTCCGACACGTCCAGCGAATACTCTGGATCTTCAGGTGTGTAGTTGATATACATTCACTAATAATGCTGTCTATTTAATGCGGCGAATAGCACATATCTGAGTAGACAACATCGTATTTTTTAGCAGACTAGAAATTGAAGTGGAAGCATGCGTATAAATTTGGATCAACGGAAATATATGTATCGAATATCCAGAAGGTGATTTTCGCTTGACACCAGTGCACGTATAGTATGCAAAATCTTCTTAACT
>NW_014039110.1:0-3397 GCF_001186125.1 Sphaeroforma arctica JP610 | reverse complement strand
CATACACATATATATATACACACACACACACATATATATATATAAATCTGTATATATATATATATATGTACATATCCAATCATTCACACTTACGAGCACACATACACGTACATGCATACATGCATACATAGATACCTACATACATGCACACATACATACATATATACACACACAAATACATACATACATACATATATACAGACATGCATACTTTTGACATACCTACATACATATATACACACACGCACGCATGTCTGTTATCTGGCATACATACATACATAATTCCATAATATAAGCCTGCATTCATACATACATTCATACATACACAAACATATATATATATATATATGTATATATTTATATATATAAATATATATATATATAGTCGTGTGGAAAAATCAAATCATGTCTGAACAAATGTTTGTTGACAGTTTAAACTATGACACGAAGTTACTATGTGCATGTGTGTGTGCTGTTAGTTCATGCACTTTGCTGGGCTGTTTCCTCGTCTTCTTTAATTTATGGACGAATGTACGGCTAGATGCTTACATAATCTTATTCAACTCCGATTCGAACTGATTTGTTGATGGGTGTGTGTTCAACGTGAATATGTCTTGCTGTGCTAATGACTTGTATTCTTTTTCTGTATGAGCCTATTTGCGTACTTGGTTGTCTACTCCTTTGTTTTTGGGTGTACTATCTGCATGTGACATATCGAGTTCCTATGCTCAAGTATATATAACATTGCTTTAGATAAATCGCAGATCTATACTTACAATTTCATCTGGCATAGACTGCTGTGAGTTGAACAGGGGTTTTTGAAGTACACTTTGATAGTCACTCTCTCAGAGCGCTCTCGCATCGCTCCAACACTTCTTGACTATATCAACACCCTCAACAGAGGAGAGCAGCGGAGAGGAAGATTCGTGGGTGTCGTGGTTTTGCAGTCTAGCAGGAAACGAGTTCTTCTGTCACGGTATGCCATGTGTAAGGGGGTACATTAATTTGGTTGGACTTTCCGGTGTATTCCGTAGATTAGTCGATTTTAATTGGTGCTTTGCTGCGTAGCTACACGCTAGTCTATACAGGTGCCTGTGACATAGATTCGGATGCGTATGCGTTTGATTATTTTTTCTTCGAATTAAGTCTCGACAAGATGCCTCTCAGCCCGGATAAAATGTGTTCAAGTGAAGGTTTAGCAAGCCGATAGAACATACTTACGAACGTTTATTTGGATCTAGTTTACAAGGGTGTGGATTTTATACACCACTTGTTACTGCTTTTGACTGATGATTTTTAGTGAAAGGTACTCGCTCTGAGCTGAGCGAGCATCTGTCGACATTTATGTCGTCCTGGCGCATGGCTTTAAATATTTCATAGCCTATTTTTGGAAATACACAGACTCAAATCTATCTGCCTGTGTGTGCACACTAAGGTATGTACGTACACACACTGGAGCCCGTGCAGACACCTATCTACTCACGTAAGCATGTTTAGGTTTATGATTAGCAATGCACGTGCGTCTACTATTTAGCTAATTCTGAGTCGATCCAACCTCGACGCAGCTAATTGCCTAGCTACTGTGCACTGGGAATAGGCCAATACATATAAGTATATTTTCGAAGCACTATCGTCCATGCTTATGGACATCACCTACTATCGTTACCCGCACTACGAAACGAAGAACTTTCACAGACGCTTGTTTACACTCACAATTGCTAGCAGCGAATAACTCGGCGTTGTCTCATTGCCTGTTTACAGTTGACGAAGACTGGATGCTCGATCGATTCAATCTCACGGGGATTAACGAGCATGTCTACAGCTACCGCAAAGCACTGGACATGATCCTAGACCTCGAAATGGAAGGGGAGGCATCCGAAGAAGAGATTGAGCGCATTGAGCAGAGCGCAGAGGTGCTGTACGGACTCATACACGCGCGTTATATAGTTACGTCCGCTGGGTGTGCGCAGATGGCGGCCAAGTTTTATAATAAGGATTTCGGGGAGTGCCCCAGAGTATTATGTGCCGGGCAGGCGGTGTTGCCGGTGGGCTTGTCCAATACTCCGTGGGACAACACCGTGAAACTGTTCTGCCCGAACTGTCAAGATGTAAGTGTCCTCGAGGGTATCCATTTCACATGTGCATGTTTCTTTGTGTGTGTGTATCGTATAGTTATTGTGTGCTGCGATGTGTGTCAGCTCACACATCCATGGATTTGCTACTCTTGCACGTATATATGTGCGCTTTTTCCATCTGGACATAGATGCGGGTTGATACATGACTACTACTACCAATATGCAGCAGGCAAGACCAGCACATGTTTGGCGCATGTTTTAGGTCAAATTCCGTGATATACGCAGCGTTGTTGACAAATGCATCTGAAACTGAGCATGTCTCTGATTTGTGTTAGCGTTTGCATAATGTACAAGCCTCCGAGCATATACACACGTTATGGTGTGCGTTTCATGCTACATAAACGTCGAGTAGTTGTTCGAGACCTTTCGGTCAGGGGATGTTTATTGGAATCATTCGATCGCTGTTGTTTTTGTAAACTTCGGCCAGTACACCGATTCGTAAGTCGCGAGCTTTGTAGAACGCCACGAAGTATTTGTGAGTGGAAAAGTGGAAAACAATTTACACCGGACCTTTCCATATGTATTAAATCGCAATTTTTGCTCGGTGTACAGATATATAATACGAAGTCGAGTCGACATCGACACATAGATGGAGCCTTCTTCGGAAGTGGAAAACAATTTACACCGGACCTTTTCATATGTATTAAATCGCAATTTTTGCTCGGTGTACAGATATATAATACGAAGTCGAGTCGACATCGACACATAGATGGAGCCTTCTTCGGAAGTGGAAAACAATTTACACCGGACCTTTCCATATGTATTAAATCGCAATTTTTGCTCGGTGTACAGATATATAATACGAAGTCGAGTCGACATCGACACATAGATGGAGCCTTCTTCGGTTGCACCTTTGCACACCTGATGTTAGTTGTGCAACTGCAGTGGGAGCCATCCATTGAACCACGCATCTACGTGCCGAAGATATACGGATTCAAGATCCACCCGTCTGCCGTAAAATATTCCCAAAGAAAGGCACAACTATCACGAAGAAAAAAGCAAAACGATAATACAGAGCGAGATAGAGTGCGACAAGAGAAGATGATAAAGGATTTACGCACGCCCGCAGAACACGCGGCAGCTGACGCTCAGAAATATCAGGCTCAGTAGTGCTGAGATGGGGTGTAGTATGGTATAAGTATACGGAAACCCCCTATCTTTAAACAAAAGTTGTACATAAATATGAATCTTGGAAATGTTGCGCAGGGTATTGGGGACCGTCTGAAAATTAGGACTTATAGATTGTATTGTAACAATAGGAA
>NW_014039111.1:3096-15001 GCF_001186125.1 Sphaeroforma arctica JP610 | reverse complement strand
TTTGAACTGGCTCAAAAGATATTTGGGCCACATACCATAGATATGTTTGCTGCACATCATAATGCACAACTATCGAATTACAGGACTTTAAATCATCCTTTGGGAGACGCCTTTCAAATAGACCTCTCCAAACATAATGCGTAGGCTAATCCACCATGGCAGTTAATTGCCCAGTTATTAAATTATGTTCATACACATAAAGCTACCATCACGTTGTGTTGCCCATTACGGAGTAAAGATCCATGGCTCAATAAATTAATAAGCATGATACAATGCGAGCTAATATATTTAGATAGGAAAGTAGATACTTTCCTATATCAGGGTACCCGAGCCGTCCAGAAGACGCCCTGGAGACATACTATAATATGTCGTATAGGTCCCATTAGAACAACCAAATGAACCCATTCTGAGACCTTCCTTAACAAGGTCAAAGAATCAGAGATTCCACTCTCTACCCAATTGAACGTTAAGCAGTTTAAAGGCAACACAGCACTTGAAGCCTGTGCACAAGAAATACAATCTACTAATGACACTACTGTTAAGAAGCGTCAGTCTCTAGCTAGGACTCTGTTTAATAACATAAAGTCCAAGCCCGAGGTCTTTCAAACCTTATTTTTAAAGGGATTAATGAAAGACAATCCTGAAGCGTATACGCATATAATGCGACTATTTAATAAGTCAGGTGTATCTAACACACATGAGCGCACTTATGACACTCACGCGAAAGCAGGACAGGAGTCTGGAAACACCACAGACTTAGAGATCACACAAGTGGATTCTCAACACCCTACCTTTATTCTGGAGGAGCAGAATGATGAAAACATTCTTGCTTGGCTGACGCAAAACCATAAGCTGAAGCACCAGAACGTAGTAGACGCACTTAAAGATGCTAAGTGAAATGGGATCGCGTACCCTAAGCTGGCAGCTTCAGTTGACAGAGTATATCAGTCATGCACAGACTGTGATCTCAATCAGATCAAGTGCTATGGGTTCGCACCGCTTAAGAGTGTGACTTAAAATGTTCCATGGCGCAGGGTCATCATTGATCTGGTTGACCTGCCCACGTCCGAGTACACAGGCGACCGTTACGTATGCCACTTCTTTGATGTGGCGTCACGGTTTAACTTGCCCTATCCATTAAAGGATAAGAATACGTAGACCGTGGCAGAATTATGTTGCCAAGTCTTTGCTGACCACGGGTGGCCAGGTATTATGTGCACTGATAACGGTAGTGAGTTCTGCGATGACGTAATGGAATCACTAGTACTCGTATCAGGCATATGCCCTAAGAGAGGTGTGCCATATAAGCCGCAAACGCAAGGCGCGAATGAAACGCGCCATAGAAGACTTATTTTATTCATGCTAAAACAAACACAGATGAACGAGTGTGCTGATCCGGTTACAGGAACTACACCCGCTCACTATTTTCGTGGCAGATAAAGTGAATTACAAATCCCCTGTATCAAGGACGAACCTGACCACCATAAGTTACCATGGTTAGAGAAGGTACAACATATTTATATCGTTGTATATCCTTGCTTGCGAGAAATACGCAATATAGCCTTATTAAAAAGGCAAAAGCGTCGGAACACTACCAAGAAGACAGCAGAGTATGAGGCCGGTGACAGAGTTAACATCCGTCAACGTAATTCCGATGCTACTGTATTAACATCTAAATGAATAGGTCCATAAATAATCTCTCTAGCAGAAACTAAAAGTGGAACGTACGAGGTAAATAACCCCGATGGTTCTAGTGCGCTTAATATAGGCACACGTCGTACTCGCAAGAAGACATGACTCTAATGCCCCTCTTAATCGTTCTGAATTTAAAGACATTATATGGAGAACGGATAAGGGAGGCTATACATACTATCGTACACGTTTTATAGACGGTATAATAGCTGAGTTGACTTCAGATGCGTTCGATAATCAAGACTATTTAAAAGCCTTTAATCGAAAATGGCGTAAACGCCTGCATAAGTCACAAGCTGAAAAAGATAGCATGTTTCCATCGTCTGAAGGCACGGAAGTTAATGTAAATTATAAACGTACTCTTAATAGTACGAGAAACTTAAGTTTCCTAAATGGTTTTTAATGGTTTTATTAATTTATACCTTTTCCATTTTACATATCAGATATTTGGACGAGGCCATCAAAAGGCCTCAGTAAAATACCAAACATAAGAGTAGGTCTAGTTCTATTAAAAGAACTATATTTACTTTCCAACTTTATTTATATCTGAATACTTCGGTAGCGAGATGGCTCAACCGAATATAAGTTTATTAACCTTACCTAGTTGATCCTCCGATCAGCCAATCAGATGTGCCAGTCTGATGAAGGCTAAGTCGGTAATTCTTGATAAGTGGCAAATTATTGGTTAAGACAACAACTAAGGACATCAAGAGTAATTTTTTTCTCTCCTAAAATGAGTCATAGCAATAGTTTCTAATAGAGCGACAACGAAACACTAAATAAAATCCCTCCGGTGGAAACAGTACTGAGAAGATTATATATAGGCAATGTCTCAGCCTCACAATCCCTCAGAGTATTGCTGTTTTCACGAGGCATACCTAACTTTACTAAAAGTCTCATTTCGTTTATTTACTTTGATATTTTCACGATACTTAGAATTTACCTACGCGTTTATTTACTCTAAGGCGTTAATATCGCCTTAATAGTCCGAATCTTACAACCATGGTAACACATGATCTTCTTGAGTATCCTTGTTGAAAGGTATTTGTAGTTCACTATAACGGCCCCTGAAATAGTGAGCTGGTGTTGTACCAGAGACTGAATCCGGTGTCTCGTTCATTTGTGTCTGTACCCAGATAATTGAGTATGGCCACAAGTCAGCATCTCAGCATCGTCTAGCAACGGTCTACGCATGAACTCCTTCATCTTTCTGTGTCGTACCTCATTCGCACCTTGTGTCTGAGGCTTGTAAGGTACACCCATTTTGTGGCATAATCCCGCAACGAGTAACAGCGTCGTCATGAAGTCTTCTGTAAACTCACTACCGTTGCCGGTACATCCTATAGTTGGCCAGCCAAAATCTGCGAAACACTTATATATGCACTCAGCCACAGTTTGTGTTGATTTGTCTTTCAGAGGATATAGCACGTTATATCTTGAAGCAACGTCAAAAACGTGGCAGACATACTTATCTTTCGTTTGTTCGGACGTGGGTATCTCAACCAAATCAATTATAACCCTGCGCCATGGCTCGTCTTCCGATGCACTCCGCAATGGGGCATATCCATAGCGCTTGATCCGGTTAACTTCGTAGTCGTTGCATTCGTGATACACCTGAGATATATATTGCTTGAGCTTTGGGTGTACAATCCCGTACCTCTTGCAATCTTTCTCAGTCCTAACCTTATCCATGTGTTTAAGTGCATGATTCTGCCTTCACCACTTCAGAATGTGGCCCTCCGTTGATCTTGCTATATCAAAATCTGGAGGTGAGGAGTCCACTACTACATCACCTGGACTCGAAGACTCGTCTCGTCCAATCTCGCCTGAAAGGTCGGCCGTGTGAATTCTACTAATGTTCTCTTTGGTCGTATACATCTGGATATTCGTTCATCAACTGTTTGAGTAACCTGGTCTCGGCCTCGTATGCAGTTTCTCTGTCAGAACGTATCTTCTTGTAAAATGCCTTCGCCAGTGATGAGTTCTTCTTTGCATCTTTAAGATCAGATTGTACCTCGGTAACGCATACTGCAGGTGCATGAGTCGCCCCAGCCTCTCGTTGAGACTTTGAATATTGGATTCTTCGACCTTACGTTTGAAGGTCTCGGATGGCGTCCATTTGGTTGTACCAACTGGACCATTTCGACATGTTATTGTATGTCGCCAGGAGTCTTCTGGACAGCACGGGTATCCTGGTAGAGAAAATTATCTACCTCTCTATCCACATATACGGGCTCACATTGTATCATCGATATCAACTGTGGTAGCCATTTATCTGAATGTCTTAGGGGACAACACAACGTGATGGTAGCATTTTGTATATGAACATAGTTTAGCAACTGTGGTATCAACAACCACGGTGGATTTGCCCATGCGTTCTCATCGGATAAATCGATTGGAAACCCATCACCGTCTGGATGTTCCAGAGTCCGGTATCGTGGTAGTTGCGCATTATGATGTGCTGCAAACATATCAATGGTATGTGGTTCATGTATGTTGTTAGCAATTTTAAACCACCTAGGATTGGCCATCCAATCCGTAGCTAGCAATTCCCGAACAATCTTGTTGAAATCCGGTACGAAGCGTGACAGCATATCCGGTAAATGATTATGTATGCCCGGTATATGTGCTATGCTAAAAGAAAACTTTGCGATTGTATCGTGCCATCGACTGACCAACTATGAATTGGGTTTCATGTCCTTTAGATGTTGCAACGATTTCTGATCGCACAGTACATTAAAATGTGTACCCTTAAAATGAGCGAGGACGGTTTCAATAGTTAGTAGCTCTTGTTGCACTGTCGGATAATTGATCTGTGACGAGTTCATAGCCCTGCTAAAGAACTGCACATATCTCGGTTCCCGTCAATCATTTGATACAGAACGCCTCCTCACGCCATGTCGGACGCGTCTGTAGCCACCATGAAGGGTACTCCATCTTTTGGTGGCTGGACTACTGGGGCCTGTTGAACCACTGTTTTGAGCTGCTTAAAGGCATCATCACAGTCTTTGGTCCACAACGCTCCTAATTTGCCCATGTGACATCTTAAATATCCGAAAGGCTTCAGGTAGCTTGCCAGGTGAGGAACTCCATCTGACAAGAAATTAACGAAACCGCAAGTTAAAAGAATACTTTAAAAGAATACTGTTGTCCATCCCAAGTGAAGGTGAAATACTTCCGATGTGGTTTGTATATCTTCATTTGGTGGTAGCCTTGCTTTAAATCGATGGTTGAAAATATTTTCGCCCCTTCCAATCTTCTCAGCTAATTCATTTATTCTTGGTAAATGGAAATTATGTGTGGGTATAAGAGCGTTTATAGGACTCATATCCAAACACACGCAAACCTTCTTTAACGTTTTCTACAGCCAAGAGTGCTAAGTTGACAGGAGTAGGTTCGTAATTAACTGCGATTACTTCGTCTTCCAACCATGTCTTGACTTGTTCTCGTACCACTTGTTCATGACGCCACGCTACGTAATTTCGCGTTGGACATTTCAGCTTTGAAAAGTCTACTTTTGTTAAATCTAAGCGCACGTATCCGTTGTTGAATTTAAACTGAGCCAAGTCGGTGATCTTTATCTTGTTGTTCTTAAAAATAAGATCCTTTAGCTTCTCTGTGAATTGGGGTATCATTTCTTTCACAGTCTTAGAAGGCTTATATACAGACTTCAGCAGATTGTCGTCTGACTGATCCTTCTGTGGGTCAATGTTCGTCGGCAAACCGGTAATTGTTATACCTAACGATAACGAATCTCCTATCCCTACTATTAAATCGTAATCTGGCGAAGTGTTACAGACAACTGCCTTTGTCACCGTGGTCGTTGATCTGTAAGGATAAACCTCAAGTCTACGGCCATGTCACGACACGTAATCTCCCTTTCGTCAGCTAATTTTAACATAGTAGGTTCTGATTTACGAGTTACATCAGCTATCTTACAGAATCTCGATGATATACATGAAATTTGCGAGCCCGGATCTAACAACGCTTTTATTTCATGTCCATTAACTCGTACGTCTAGGATGACGCGCTCATCTTGCGGTGTATCCTTTTGTTTCAGTGTCAAGATTCGGTAAGATGGTCACTTAACTTCTACTTTCGGTTGCACCTTACATATGTGTTTGTGGTAACGTCCAGTCTCTTCACAGTCTGTACACTTCGCGATAAAATGTTTACAATTTTCTGCGTGCCTGCCATTCCAGCGTCCATTTGGCTCATGTTGGGTCATGCGCCAGCTGCAATCTGTTTCAGCACAGTCCTTGGTCTCTTTATACTTCGGTTTAGGAGGATCATCTGCCTGATTAGATCTATTGCCCAAAGTCCCGCGAGTGTTGACAATGTTCTTTTGAACATCAGCACCTTATACTTGCTATTTCTTATGGCCTCCACTTTCACCACCTTTGTTCACTTTGTTATTTCCCGTACCCGTATGAGAGTCTCGACCGTTACCTGGCCCTCCATTCGTGTTGGGTACCGTCTTCTTGGAAGACGGTGTGAATTTCACCACAGAACGCGGACGTTTCGAAAACGTCTGGTCTGCTCTCGAGTAAAATTCAGTCCACGACAAGTCGGCGAGTTTCATGATGCCGTAAGTTTGCCCTTCGATTGAAATCTCACGTACCTTGTCTGGAAAAGATTGGTGCATATCAGCGTAAAACACTTCTTGGTCTTTTCTATGTAGAGCTGACCAAAAAAAAAATTGTACCCACAGCACACACATACTCAGCTTGTCTCGCGACTTTTTTTTTTTTGCGTCTGAGCACGTGTTATATGTGTGTCCAGTTCCAGAAGGGAATGTGACACTGGAGTTCCTTCGTCCGGTGGTCCCATTATTGATACCAATAGTTCTGGCCTAGGATCGGTTGAGAACCGATGGACTATCATCTCGCTCTGCTCCTTCCACGTCTTTAGCTTTGTTATAGCAGCCTTAGCCTTCTCCAACTTATTATACTTATAAGATGATGGCTTAAAACTCTGTTGCGCAGCCTCGAACCATAGGTTCTTACGTAAATTTGCAGTAAGCATGTTTGACCAAACTCTTTCAAAGATCGCGACAATAATGCTAAGTTACTCGTATTGATAGGGTCCTTACGATCTCCTCCAGAGTCTGACCCCTGTTCTGATTCAGATATTGGGGCCCCTTTACCTTTTGGTGTTGGGCTCCCCGGTCTAGCTTCCATCTGCTTTTGCTTCGGCGATTCATCCGCTGGTTCCTTCTTCTGTTTGGATTTCTTTGACTTCTTTGTCTTGGTCCTTTCCTTTAATACATTTTCAAAGGATTCCGCAGATAGAGCATGTGCCATCATTATTGTCACATCTTCGTCTGCTTGGGGATCAGGCGTCAGTGAGTGTTCCAGAGGCGTAACCTTCGGCTGGCTCTTTGATGCCTTCGCTTTTCCTTTATCCTTCGTCATAGTCTTTCGATAGTGTTTAAACTTAAAAATATGTAAAAGTCAGACCAACCAGGCTGACTATCGATGTCTATAAGTTAACGTAAAAGAAAGTACTATTTCAAAGTAAATTTGCACAATGTCAATTTTAAGTTTAGCTTCAGCCCTTGGTAATGAGCTAAAGATTAGGCGATGTAAGACTGAGACTATTGTCTTTATGGCTCCGCTCTAATCACTCAATACTTCGGTCTAGATTTATTCGGTGTCAGTAACTAAGATCAGATTTCATTTCATTGGATGTATGATATGTCATTCTATATCATTTCATGCCTCGAAACCTTTCAATCGCAATTACCAATAAAATAGCTCTAAGTCCAACTTAAGAAAAATAAAAGAAATCAAAAACACCATGATGGTACAGTTAAATGTCTGTACCTATACCCCATCACATGGTACTTAGCTCTCCATCCCATTGAAGGCATAGACGGGCACATCTAGTTGACCGGCTAGGGGGGATCATTTTCATGCCCCATTTCTCAGTAGGTTGTCTCGCGCTGAGAGTATTTGGTAATACAACATGTGTCAATTAGTGTCAATATCATCTGAGACTCACCCAGTGTTGTATCCCAATATTCTGATGGAAAACATATCACTGTTGAAAAACCATCATATCAATATCAACAGGGTCTCCGGCCTCTGTCGTATACAATTGTAATTCCAAATATCCAAAATAGATTATTTGTTTGTTTGTTTTCTGTAAATTCAATATATCTATAGTTAGATTATTTGATTATTATACAGATACAATTATCTACAATTACGTTTCATCATATACCAGGTTTCATAACCGTAATAGCGTTTAAACGTTAATACGTTATTAATATACGTTGACATGTGCTTCTACTATAGGAACCCGCTGATTTTACTTTGAGTAGAAGAGAGTGTGTTTTGTGTGCTGGAAGATCGTGTTGCTACAGGTGTCGCGAATAGGGCGATATTATTGGGTCTTCGCTTGTTTGTTGCAAGGTTCGCACGTGGTGTATCAAAGCCGAAAGTAGCATTGTAACCATCCCATAGATGCCTCTCACTAAACTTCCTCAGTATAAAAGGTTTATCTTTTAGTCGGGCATCAGCATACTTAGAATTCCTTAACTGTCCAGCTATAAATTCTGTTGTCATGTGCAAACGATTAAGCCAGTCCAGTTCATACTCCACGCTCTTCTGACTAACCTGAATTTGAATAAGTAAAGTATGCTATTCATACGAACAACTCTACATGAATATTATGAACTCTAGATTGATTGATTTACATTGGTTTTATAACTTCCGTAAATTTTTGATCGAAGGTTTGGCTATGTACGGGCAACATCTTCATCTTTCGATCGCACACATATATCAGCGCTAGTATTGATTAACTTTGCTTTGTCACTAATACATTTCCCAGCACCTTTATGTACTACTAGTTGGTATATTAGGTCACTAGCCTTTGTTCCATTTGGAGACACAATATTTACAAGTTCTCTCACTAAACCTTAAAAACCCAAACCTATCAGCTGAGTACATTGTCCAGTATATCCAGTAGTCAAAGCTTTGTACGACATGAAGTAGTTGGGTGGCTTTGTATCTATTTTCAATACTTTATATACATTTTGTAGATCTCTTCGTTGCTTTTCTTTCTCATCAAGGACAATATCCTTCTCTACATGTTCTTCTACAGGCTCCACGTACGACATTATGTTTCGCACACGATAATTTCGTCGTACTACAGACTCTTCGGAGACCTTTCTAACCTTCTGCTTGCCTATTCTATTCGGATCCGAATGTACTCGTTTGGTACAACAGCAATCATCGATTGAGCACGCTGTCACTTCACTAACACGCACACAAGGGGGTGGACATCCTTTGCATCGCATGTACCAACTGCATTGCATTCTTTTTCTCAAATGTTTTGGCAAAGGACATGGCCAGAATTCTCAATCTTCATCTACTCTCGTAGGTGGCGAAGGTGGTGGTTGTTTACTCATTGCGAATGTCCGTGGCTCACATCTATGACCTCAGATACAAGCATGTATATGTACATGTATGAGGCATCTCATACATTACTCGAGAACAGTACTAGAAATAGAGACTGAAAAGATACGCTTGATGTCAAAAGTGATGACACTACTTTTTTTTTGGCGGTGGAACTGTAAAAATAGCGGGTTCCTAATAGTAGTTGCACAGTTAACGTATATTATAAACGTACAAACGCATTAATGTTTATACTTATAATCCTGGAATACGTTTAACGAATTGGACATGAACAAGAATGGCGTAATTTAAGATTCTGAACATGTGATAGTACTCATCAAAGTATGGGACTCCACTGCGGACAATTAAGTGGCTTTCCAAATATAGATTGGGGTTTCCACTGAAATTATAATTGTACACAATATAGGAACGACACCAATCTGACACCTTAAAATGACACTTTGGGAATCTTTAATTTATGGGAGTACCATGAGAGAGGGTCTCAGGGATGAAATGGTTGTTGGTACAAACCTATAGTATAATTCGATAATGATCTCAGAGCAAGATAATCCACTGAGAAAAGGACAGGATCAGAGTTGTTAGAACTTAGGACAACATGGTTTTGATTCCTCCTAGCCAGCCAACTAGATGTGCCCGTCTATGCCTTAAATGGGATGGGAGCTAGGTACCAAGTGATGGGGTTTAGGTGCAGATGTATACTGCACCAACTTGGTGTTTTGATTTTATTTTTTATTTTCTTAAGAAGGACTTAGAGGTATTTTATTGGTTAATTTGAATAGGTGATTGTTTCGAGGCGTGAAACGTAAACTATGCGTCCAATGAAATAATATCAAGTCTTAATAACTAAAACAGGAATAAATCTAGACTGAAGTAGTGAGTGATTAGAGCGGAGCATATAGGCAATAGTCAAGGGCTGAAGCAAAACCTATTTAACATTCTGCATTTTAACGTTTAGCGTATTGGCTTATTAACGTAAACGTCTTGGTATAGTATAGGGATAATATTATTTATTTCAAAAATGACAAAGTATAGTCAGCCAAGAGGAGACCGACTTTCCCATATTTTTAAGTATATAATACGCTATCGATTTTATGACGAAAGGCAAGAATAAGGCAGCGAATGTAGCTAAGGCTACAAACGCGAAAGGGTTTACTGTTGGCAAAGAAAAGCAGAAAACACCCCCGGTACTATCAGCAACAGCTGAAGCAATTGAGATCACGCCGCCACAACCGGCACCAATTCTAACTAAACAGAAACGTAAGAAGTTGATTGACTCGGGTGTAGGTGCATCCGAAGGTAATGTGACTACGAAGCCACAGAAGCCACCAGCGAAGAAGGCAAAGTCTCGAAAGGGAAAAGCTGAGAAAACGCAATACTCGGAAAATTCAACTTCAGAGGAAGTGCGACATGCACCGGAATCATATGTATCATCACCACCAGTGGACACGCGCAAAGCACGTAGGCAAGAGATATGAACACTTTCGTGAAATACTACCAACCAATGGTGCATGAACTGGGACCCATTAAGCAGCGGAAGTAAAAGCAAGCCGCAGCGAAGGATCAAAGTCATAATGAATCAGGAGAGGATGTCTCGGAGGATGTGCCAATAGCATATACATTGTTGGAACAGCCCCAAATCAACGTAACGGAGGAACAACTACGTTTCGTGGATTAGGTCCGGATGATGTGGACCATACACGTCACCATCAGGGCGACGATTCGGACACCAGGCTGGATTCACAATTCCTGCGTTTTCCCAAAACACCACTCCGACCAGCTTGGCGACAGAACTTTGATCTGGTCCAACCAAACCAGACTGAGATTGATATCCAGGAGAAGGGTCAACCGGGCATGGGTGTTTTGAAACGCGTATGGAACCTACTTTCCGGATGTATTGAAGACCAAACCGGATGGTACAATCTCACCGAGGTATGTAATGAATGCAGCGGTAAGAAAGTTTGGGCTCGATTCGTTTAGAGATTCTAAATACTACAATAGGCTAGTAGCAATGAATACTGATGTAGGCAAGCAGGCACGCAATCCCTTTCGCGAGTTTCAAAAAATACTACTGAAGGTATTCGGAACTAGGAGAGATGGAAGGCTCGCACACTTAATTTGGTACGCAATTCGGGACCTTCTTGAAGATATTTCCTATTTGATATCGTACCATTTGGCACTCTATCAAGCCATATTGGGGTTTGAGATGTTGTCAGACAATGGAGAGGCAAACAGAATCCGATCGTCATAATCCAAAGCTCAATCGTCACTTGGATTGGACGCAACAGCAATGTCGCGAATGGCATCTAAACAGGAGCCTTAACCAAATCCACCACCGGAAAGAAATCGACAGAATGCCCCAGAGATATTTCCGAAGGACAAACCGACCAAAGAGCCCAAACCTGATCAGGTGGGAGCTAGAAAATCTATGTCGTCATCGGGAGACAGTTCGCCCCCAGCGGCTATCCCAACGATGACAAAAGATGCTGTCCCTTCGGAAGCGTTCATTCACATTGAACAGGTCGATGGATCAAAGGATGAGGCAGACAACTGACTGCATGGTCAGATGCAGTTAGAAAAGAAGGGATCAGATCACTAGTAGTGATATGAAAATTGCTGAATTCACTGTTCAAATGAACAAGGCTGAGGCTGCTTCACTCGAGACGATGGATCTAGGTAGGATTGATGCCGCTAGTCTTTATATGACAATGGCTACGCACTTCCAGACTAAGATTGATTCAGAACTTAGAGTGATTCAGACCGAGAAGGCTGTGGAAGGTCAAGTATCAGTTTTC
>NW_014039111.1:0-1758 GCF_001186125.1 Sphaeroforma arctica JP610 | reverse complement strand
GACATACATATAAATACATATATGTATATATATATACATATGTATATATATACATACTCATTTATATGTATACACACATATATATATACATATATATATATAAGTGTGTGTGTATATGTGTGTGTCTTTATCTACTACTGCAAGCCACTATGGATAGAATTTAGATCATTTATAGTGCACCCATGCCAAAGTTAAATACAATTGTTAATTTAGTCGTTGCTGCTACATCTGCTTGGACCGTATCAGGATAATTCAGTTGTCGTGGCTCCTAGATCGAAGATCGTCCCTCATGCTTATTTTGAAAGACGGTGACGGGTTGGAAGCCTTCCGCGCGTTTCTTAGAACGGAACATTCTGATGAAAACCTCATGTTCTGGCTGCAGGTGGAGTCGCTGAAGGTATGATTTGTTTCAGCGCCAATTTAAACATGGATATGATATTCAGAGTTGGTACACTTGTAATTAACTCACCTGTATGGTGCCATTCAAAGATAAAACATCCTGCTATGTATATTGGCGTTCTATGTAGTTTGTTGTTTTATAATGGTTACTACCTGAGACACATTTATCTGCTCGATTTTGTAAAGTGAGTGTTTTCCATACCTGAGGTTGCCTATCATATCTACCTTATCTGAATACACCCTCACGTGTTTGTTGGTTTTGTATAAAAGCCTGAATGAATACCACGTATCTGGTTTTATCTACATTCAAACTGGATTTTCTCGTAAAAGATTCGCCTACGCGTATATGCTTTGCTGATTTTAGGGTTGCCAAATAGTAGATAAAAATCGGGGATTTCGACCAGGCTGGTGTCCCAATTCTACTCGCTATTGAAGATTGACATCATGTAAATATAGTTTGCAAGATCTATCAACCTACAGGCTGGTAGAGTGCAGAGAAAAGTTGTGAGTATATACAGATTTTACTGCTGATTCCCGGATTCCCTTCATTGCTACTTTATAAATTATATCAGTGTAAGTAATTTCCGTTATTGCTTCTATACAGACGGTCGAAAGCAAAGCAAAGTTACAAGACATGGCTGATAAACTGCTGAAAGAATTTTTCCCGGACAAGAACGACAGCAATAGCCAAAAGTCTTTGAATATCTCTTACAAACAAACATCAGATATTGTCACGTTGCTCGAGTATGTATACACACGAGCTCAGTTTATGGCAATTTGGGCTCATTTTCTCTTTTCTCTATTTCTGTGTAGTTTGCTGTGTGCTTGGGTGCATTATATAGTGTGGCTTAACGAAATAAAACTGCGATCATACAATAAAAGCATGGGTGAATTTTTGAGCGTCTTCTTTTCAAAGTACGACGGTTCTGCTCCAAACAGCACTTCGTGATTTCATTTGTTCTTATCAATGCAGCAGCCAGAAACGGATTGATTTATGTATTACTCATTTTTCTCAACACAACAATCAATTGTAGGACTTTAGCCGTCAACGAAGATGTTCTTGACTTGAGCGCATTCTGCGCAATAGCTACCGAGCAAAACGAACATATATTAGAAGGCTTCGGAAATCAAGAGGAACAAATCTCACTGGCCCTAAAGGAACAGTAAGTTGTATGTTATTCTGCAATATTTATATTTATATATATATATATATATATGTGTGTGTGTATGTGTGTGTGTATGTGTGTATGTAAAGAAGTATATGTGTACGTAACATTTCTCATAAATGGGTATATATGTGTATATTTGTATGTATACATATATACATGTACGTTTATATTTACAGATAATGCATATATG
>NW_014039112.1:10715-13215 GCF_001186125.1 Sphaeroforma arctica JP610 | reverse complement strand
GTTCTTGTGTCACATTCAGGACACGTCCTTCATTTTTGTCCCCAAAAAAGACCCCCCCCCTCCTCTCCCCTGAGCGATATTTGAATTTAGGAACAAATTGTTGGTGGTCTATCTGCTTCTAAATCGAAAAGCTCAGAGAACCCGATATCAGTTGCATGTGGCCACTCAATATAGGCCAAGCCAACTCGGATCACACGAGCGAGAATGCGAATGGGCACAGTGGCGTAGCTTACCCAGCCTGTTGTCCGACACTCATTCCACAATTATATTAGTCATATTATTGCTTTCTGTATCGATTCTCACGTACTGGTATTCTCGATTTTCTGTACACTATTCTGGATCTTTCTCCCCCTCCATGCGGATCAACCATGACAACCTTTACCATGGCAACGACCCCCTCCACCCCCCCATTCTCTCCCGCTTTGATAAGGTAAGAAGACGCAGGGCATGCACACAATCACACACACCCGCCCACATTACACTCGTTGTTATCTCTGCCCACAATAAGTCAACCGCCTATTCATTCACATGGCCCCACACGCACACAAGCACAGGCACATACACCTACATATACACCAGCACTCTCATCGCTGGCGTCTCTGGCAAAACATGCTCCAAGGCCAGCGAGCTTAGGCATGTCTGCGATAGGGAACACAACACTAGACACGCCCACACTACACTCACTGGCTTCACTAGCCACACCCACACCAAACCTAAACCTATCGGCAACCATACAGTCCGTATCGGGTGCAGCACCCACTCTAACTGCGGTAGGGAGACCTGTCCCTGCCGGCTTAGGCCCGCCTACACTATCTGCCACCCCCATACCTACGAGTTCGATAGTAACCCCTACGACCACCGGCTTAGGGACACCTACCCTAGGGCCACCTACGCTTGCGTCACTCGCAGCCCCCATACTGAGCTCTCTGGCAACACCTGTACCCACTGTATCGGGTGCACCCTCTCTCGCCTTCTTAAATACTCTCACACTGACCTCCCTGGCCACTCCACAGCCAGCAACGGCCTTAGGCCCACCCACATTAGCCACACCTACCTTGTCTTCCCTAGCCACACCCACACTTGGCACGTTAGCTCCGCCTACCGCCGGTTCGTCTACCGCCCAGGCACGGCCACACCCGTCTGCTGCAGTCACGTCATTGACGTCGTTGGGGACTTTGTTTGCCCAAGCACACGCACCTACACGCACAACACCACATTTATCTACACGCATAACACTACCGGTGTCTGGGGTGTCTCTGGCATCGCTGTCGCCGCATGCTCACTTACACCCACATCCGCCCGCGCAAAGTTCGATACTTACGAATGCCCACAACTCCCACACATCGGCTGTGAGTATCACGGGACAGACGCAAGCACACGCACACGCACAAGCACAAGCACAGACTGTGGTCCCTGTACCTACACCCACACGTGCGAGTAAGCCTGCAGCAACACTTGCGTCTTTGTCTCAGCTGGCCAAGCTCAACAGGCCTGTCGCAGTAGCAGACGCACATACACGTGCACACGGTGCAGAGGATGGCAGTGGTGACGTCCAGGGTCAGACCCAGGCACAGGCATACACACCTACACATACACCTGCACATACACCTGCACATATACCTACACATACACCTACACATGCACCTGCACATGTACCTACACATACACCTGCACACACCCAGGCGCGTCGGCATCCGCCGGTATTGCATACTGCCATTAAGCGTGCGTATGCCCTGGCTGAGCCATCGCGTATGGCGTGTGCTTTCACGACGCGACATGCGCAGAAGTCTGTGACTGTGCTGCCCACTGCACACACACCATCGCCACCCAACGCAAACCAAGCACGTACGGGAAGACGTGGGGATAAGGTTCAGGGCAGTACTAGAGTGCATGGGGGCACGAGAAGTTGCCCGTTGCGGGTGTACCAGAAGAGCCTCATGCAGTACCTGCCGCGGGATAGTGCGTCGTGGCTGTCCTTTAACTCGGAGATTGGGACTGAAATTGTCCGGTCTGCTAAATGTGCGGATGTGGCTCGTGAGTGTAGTGATGATGAGGCCAAGGCGGTGACAGCTGATGAGAGCGCAAAGCACGATATAGTGGTTGGTAAAATGGGTTCTGAAAGATCAGAAAAATCGGGACAATCACAAGCAGAAGGTGCAAAATCGGGGCTGAACGCCCCACAAAAGAATGCCAGATTAGGGCAGAAAGCTCTCAAGAAAGAACACAAAACGAAACCACCGCCAGCTTTAATCTTTAACTTTGCCACACCCTCTCCAGACGACGAGGTGTTTCAGAAACAGGCCGACTTAGTAGAGAAGAAAAAGGCTGGGCACAACCAGGCCAAGGCAAACGAGAAGGGTACGCTCCGAATTATGGGTATACGTATATATATATATATATATATATATATATATATATATATATATATATATATATATATATATATATATATATTATATTATATATTATATTATATAGTATATATATAGTATATATATTA
>NW_014039112.1:7669-10695 GCF_001186125.1 Sphaeroforma arctica JP610 | reverse complement strand
TATAGTAGTTATAGTATATATATATATATATATATAGTTGTGTGTGTGTGTGTGTGTGTGTGTTGTGTGTGGTTATGTATATATATATATATATATATATATATATAGATACATATGTATGTATTTATGTATGTATTTATGTATGTATGTATGTATGTTTTTACGTATGTATGTTTTTACTTATGTATATGCATATGTTATATATATATATATAATAATAATAATTGACACGCGTATGTATGTAGATATGTACAACATTTGTATTGACAGCTGTAGTGTGCCAGTGTATTTAAAGATTGTGCGCTTGTAAATGCGTGAGCCATAAGTCATGAGTAGGCGACTGTATTGGTTATATAGAATGTCTACGAATGAAACCAAGTGGATTTGTATTTGAACCAATCAGAAGTACGAGAAATAGCGCTTAGGCAGGCCTTGTAGCCATGGTCATCGTTAAGTGCCCAAGAATAAGTATTCGATTCTTTTCCCGTGTCCGTGAGGTGTAACGTATTTAATTGCCCATTAAAATATTACAGTTGCACTTCATTGTCCCTATCAGTAACTGGTATCCTGTCAGGGTAATATGTGAGGGCAGCTTGAGTATCTATACCGCCTCATTGGTATATATATAAGCATGTGTAAACATCTATCATTGTATATATATATACTTACTATTCGAACAACACCCTCTCATCTACTTACCCATATGTACACTGTTCTATAAATAGCACGCAAAACTCCGGCTGCGACCAATGGCAAGAAAACAAATGTCCCTGCGGATGCTGCCGATGTGTCGCAATTGGATACAGATATGGATGGTCTGGGCCTAGCTGCTAATATCCCTCAGGTAGGCGACTCGAACACAGGGCACACTAGCAAGTGTGTGTGTTTGAATGTATGTGTGTTTGTTTGTGGGATGTGTGTGTGTGTCATGTGTGTTTGATATGTATGTGTGTTTGTTTGTGGGATGTGTGTGTGTGTGTCATGTGTGTATGTGTCATGTGTGTGTGTGTGTGTGTGCAAGGTTATAAACAACGGGCTTGTCGTAGACATACGCACAAGTGTACACACTCGGAGAGGGAGGGAGATGTCGTAGCTATGATATACTTTTCAGCAAATCTGTGTGTGTCATGTGTGTGTGTGCATGAATGTAGATGACGAGCTTGTAATTGCAATAGAAATACCTAGCAGTGTACACTAACAAACGTGTAAATACTCAATGTGTGTGTATGTGTGTACTGAATAAGTACTCAATGTGTGTGTATGTGTGTACTGAATAAGTACTCAATGTGTGTGTATGTGTTTACTGAATAAGTGTGTGTGTGTATACTGAATATGTGTGTATATACTTCCCAAAAAATTTAACGTGTTGCAACAGTACAGGGGCTCACGTGCCCTATGGAAGCGAGCAATGGACAATGCGTTCAAAGTTGTATACCATAAAAGTCTTGGTATTTTGTATGTGCATGAACACCCTGTACGTGTTGGTATAGTTTTAGCACCAAGCCTTTCTTCACCATTGATAGTAGTATAAGTACTTATTTTCATACGTTCATATTACATGTACTGGATGTGTTCTAAGCCGGAGGCTGTTTTCCCGTGTGGAATGTAGTATACGTATTGTTATTTTAATATACGTACGAATTGCAAGTACGTATATATATATGTTCCAACACCAAGCCGTTTTCCCGCATGGATTGTAGTATATGTACCCTTCTTTTCATACTTACAGTTATACGTATGTGTGCTTACACCAAGCCGTTTTTATCCCATGTATCTCACAGCCAAAACCGGTAAAGGTCAAGGCGGCTAAGGGTCGCAAGAAGATCGACATCGCCGCAGCTTACGAGGAGAGGCAAAAGAATGAGAAGACAAAGATCTGTCTGGTGGTCGTTGGTAGGTGGCAGGGTTTCTGTTGGACATTTTAGGGTTGTAAGGTTCTGGAATTTTGCCATAGCTTTCGTTTTCTGTTGGGTATTTTAGGGTTGTAGCCTTAGTAGTTTTGGGTTTAGATGTTTGCTATTTTCTGTACAGAGACAAAGGGAAGGAGACACCGAAGATTTGTCGGGTGGTCGTTGGTATGTGGTGGTTTTCTGTTGCTTATTCAAAGGTTTCAAGTTTTTAATGTTTCAGCTGTTTAGGCTTTAGGACTGTCGGGCTTTAGGACTTTTCGACTCTAGGACTTTAGGACTTTAGGGCTTAAGACTTTTGTACTTTAGGACTTTTTGACTTCAGGACTTTTGACCTTTAGGACTTTTAGACTTTAGGGCATTATGACTTTTGGACTTTAGGGCTTTTGGGTTTTTGGGCTTTTAGACTTTTAGACTTTAGACTTCAGGGCGTTTGGACTTTTGGATTTTAAGGCTTTAGGCCTTTATGACTTTTGGACTCTAGGGCTTTAGGACTAGGGTTTTAGGGTTAAGCTACCTTTGACACGCGATACTTTGTCCCATAGCACTAGTGTGTGTGTGTGAGGCTGTCATTTTAACTTTTTGGGAAGTATACTTTTTTGTTGATGTTTGTGAAAGTGGTCGACCCAAATTAAAGCTGAAGCCGTTGAGCGAACGAACTTTTGCACAGCAAGTGGGAAGTCGGTAGCGTTTATATACTCAACGTTTTCTGGGCTTTCCGCAAATCTCAGGAATGAGTGTGACTCGAAAGTATAACATTTGGGATCTTACCGTACAGAAGTACACCACAGACCCGTTGCATATGTAACGGCTAATATTTAACGTATACTCTACTCGCTTACGTTTAATTAGGGCATGTGGATGCGGGCAAAAGTACGTTAATGGGACATTTATTGTACAAAGTCGGCAAAGTCGATAAACGTACCATGCACAAGTACGAGAAAGACTCGGAGAAGATTGGCAAGTCATCCTTTGCCTTCGCCTGGGTACTAGACGAAACGGGCGAAGAGAGGGAACGGTAAGTATGCCTGGAGTACTATGTCTGTATGTAGATACTTACAAACATATATATTTATATTTATATTTATATTTATATATGTATATGTACGAGTATATAAG
>NW_014039112.1:3415-7283 GCF_001186125.1 Sphaeroforma arctica JP610 | reverse complement strand
TAGTTATATATACTCTACTACTAAATAATACTATATATATATATATATATATATATATATATATATATATATATATATATATATATATTTTATAATTATAATTATGTATCTATCTATCTATATGCTTTCCATGTGTATTGTAATCATGCACATTCATTTCTTATCGAGTGTCATATACAAGAAGATGGAAGAGTCTGGCCCCCGTTACTGTATACCAATGTACACACGTGTTTTCATATTGGCGTATATACCTACTTGTATTTTGTACATCATGTACGGACAGATTGCGCCACGTACAACGTCTCGTCACGTCTTATACATACACACCCCACTTCATTTGCACCCTCATACCCATGCTCGTATGTGACCTCCTCTCCTACCGTCACGTACAGGCGGATGTAGCTATCCTGGTGGTGGATGCTACAACCAACGAGTTTGAGTCCGGTTTTGAGACTGGAGGACAGACACGCGAGCACGCATTGCTGATCCGCTCACTGGGTGTGAGCCAATTACTCGTGGCTGTCAATAAACTGGAGAATGCGGACTGGGCACAGACACGGTTTGATGAGATTAAGGGCAAATTGGCCCCGTTTCTCAAGCAGGTGCGAGGTTTGTGTGGGTGTACTGTAGGTGTACTGTAGGTGTACTGTAGGTGTGCTGTAGATGTACTGTAGGTGCACTGTAGGTGTACTGTAGGTATGTGCACGTATTGCATATGGGTGGGTGTGATGATTGAGATGGCTGTAAAAATATGCTAGAGAATGCGGACTTGGCACAGACACGGTTTGATGAGATTAAGGACAAATTGGCCCCGTTTCTCAAACTGGTGCGAGGTTTGTGTAGGTGTACTGTAGGTATACTCTAGGTATGCACGTGTATTTTGTGATAGGTCTTCTCTTAGACACTTCGTATCTATGGCATAGCCTTATCTTTGGGGACTTACAAACGTAAAAACGGAAACACGATAGCTTCGGTCCTATCTCGTCGCACACATGCACCAAATAACGCGTTATTTTCTCTGGTGGGATTCTAATCGTCTGGATAGCTGCGTCCTCGTAATGTATACGTCTTTCTGTCTTCGACTTCCTCTTGGCTATGAAATGTGTGGTGTAGGTAGCAACGAATGTCTACACCGGTGTTTAGCAATCGCACCTCTCATGGCAGGCACCAAATAACGCATTATTTGCTCACGTTAGATTCTAATCGTTTTGATATGTGCCAAATAACGCGTTATTTTCTCACGTGAGATTCTAATCGTCTTGATATCTGTGCCAAATAACGCGTTGTTTTCTCAGGTGTGATTCTAATCGTCCTGATATCAGTGCCGAATAACGCGTTGTTTTCGCGTTATTTTCTCAGGTGTGATTCTGATCGTCCTGATATCTGTGCCAAATAACGCGTTGTTTTCTCATGTGCGATTCTAATCGTCTTGATTTCTGTTACAAATAACGCGTCATTATCTCCGGTGTGATTCTATTCGTCCTAATATCTGTGCCAATTAACACGTTGTTTTCGCGTTGTTTTCTCAGGTGTGATTCTTATCGTCTTAATATCTGTGCCAAATAACGCGTTGTTTTCGCGTTGTTTTCTCAGGTGTGATTCTAATCGTCTTGATTTCTGTGCCAAATAACGTGTTGATTTCTCAGGTGGGATTTAAGGAGAAGAACATCACGTACGTCCCGTGCAGTGGGCTGAAGGGTGTCAATCTGTTGGAGAACACGGAACAGAAGCTGCTCAAATGGTACAAGGGAGAGACCTTGTTGGCGTATATAGGTTAGTCTATACGTTTGTTTTAGACTGATTCCTGAGCCAGTGTATGAATATGTTTATGTCGTTAAATTGTACGTTTGTTTTAGACTGATTCATGAGCCGTGTATGAATGTGTTTACGTCGTTGAATGTACGTTTATGTTTAGTTACATCATTGAATGTACGGATTTGGTGCTGGACACCTTGGTGGCAAATATACACGGGTCTATACGTTTATATTATACATATACAAAAAAGAGAGATATATGCTGCTTACATATGAGCTGTATATGAACGTTTTGTATCGTTGAATACACGCTTTTAGTATGTATACCATCGAAATGCATGCTTAAGTAACCAAATACTTTAATTCTGGTTTAATGTGCCTAGAGCTCGTAATGTACGAACTTTCCAATGTACTCATATGTATCAAACACACTCAGCCGGCACATATACGTCACACCAATACCCTATACATATCTGAACCCTATATACCTCTACTCGCCATATACATCTATACCCTACACACTATATACTATACCCTAAACCATAGACTCTAAATTCTAAACCCTACACCCTACAGATACGCTAGACCCACCTGAACGGTCCATCAACCACAGTCTGCGCATGTCTGTGTCTGATGTGTTCAAAGGCGCCATAGGAGGAGCGTCTGTGCTGTGTACTATACACACTGGCAAGCTGCAAGTGGGCGACCCCGTCATGCACATGCCAGGTGGCACAGTGGGGACGGTCAAGAGTATGTGACATATATATATGTGTGTGTGTGTGTGTGTGTGTGTGTGTGTGTGTTTGTGTGTGGATTTATGTATGTAATGTATGTATGTCCGTGTATATAGCTGTGTACTATACTCACTGGCAAGCTGAAAGTGTACGACTCCGTCATGCACATGCCAGGTGGCAAATGGGGATGGTGACATATATATATATATGTGTGTGTGTGTGTACACGTCTACTTGCGGATGTATTATTCGCAGATATATATATGTGTGTATGAATGGATGTATGTATGCCCGTGTATGTATGTGTGTATCTATATATGTATATATGTATGTATAATGTTGTGTACATGCCAATGTATGTATGTATGTATGTATGTGTGTGTGTGTGTATGTATGTATGTGTGTGTGTATGATGTAGCTATATAGCAATATACATGTACAATGTATGTGTATATCTCCTTGTGTGGTATACGATCTGTACACAAGAGCCCTGCAAGAGAAACGTCGGCTAATTGTACCACACACAGAGAAAGCAATTGCTAGCCACCCTGTACCTGCCTATACCACACCTCTAATACACAAACATAACTCAACAGCTGGTATCCACAAATACATCAGGGTGTTCTTCTTGTCCACTGACCATATGTTGATGTATGAATATATGTCCTATCATCTGGTACCTTTGATATAATAGTCCCGCCTATATCATTTAACATATAACCTTTCCTCAGAGCTATTATCTGGTACCTTTGATATAGTAGTCCCTTCTATATCATATAACATATAACCATTTCTCAGAGCTATTATCTGGTACCTTTGATATAGTAGTCTCACGTATATCACATAACATATAACCATTCCTCAGAGCTATTGTCTGGTACCTTTGATATAGTAGTCTCACGTATGTCACATAACATATATCTATTCTTCAGAGCTATTATCTGGTACCTTTGATATAGTAGTCTCACGTATATCACATAACATATAACCATTCCTCAGAGCTATTGTCTGGTACCTTTGATATAGTTGTCTCACGTGTATCACATAACATATACCCATTCTTCAGAGTTAGAGGTCCAAGAGTACGTGCAAGACTGGGCGGTTGCGGGGGATGTTGTGACCATCAGTCTGGACAGTGGCATCGACATCGACCATGTGGCGTATGTCTGTGTAGTATGACCACAACTGTGTTTGTTTGTACATTGACCACGTGGCGTATGTCTGTGTAGTATGACCACAACTGTGTTTGTTTGTGCATCGACCACGTGGCTACAACTGTGTTTGTTTGTACATTGACCACGTGGCGTATGTCTGTGTAGTATGACCACAACTGTGTTTGTTTGCACATTGACCACGTGGCGTATGTCTGTGTATATGACC
>NW_014039112.1:0-1030 GCF_001186125.1 Sphaeroforma arctica JP610 | reverse complement strand
TATATTATATTATTTATTATCTATGTATATATATATATATATATATAAATATAAATATATATATATCTATCTATATCTATAGCTGTAGCTATATCTATAAAATTTTATCAAGTATATAGGCTTATGAATAAGTTTCTTAAATGTAGCTGTGTATAAATGAGTTTGTCAAGTACTTCTGCGTATGAATAAATTTCTCAAGTACATGTGCATATATGTTTTTACGTACATCTGTATATTAATGTTTGTCAAGCACATCTACATATAAATAAGTATCTCAAGTACAAGTGCATAATGATATGTTTCTCATGTGAATTTGAATATAAATGGGTTCTTAAGTTCAGCTGGATAAAAAAATATATATAAACAGGTTTCTCAAGTATATGTGCATACTTTTTTTTTACTTGCATCTGTATATAAATTTTTGTCAAGTACATCTGCATCTAAACAAGTGTCACTAATGTACTGAAACGTATATAGCCCTATATGACCATCTGCATCGAATTAATTCTTCTAATAACCGTTTTGAAGTGTCTATGAAGGGTGTCTGTGACAATGCTAACACACTTTTTCACGCAAACGTATTGGACCGCAGGTTATCCTATTGTGCTGCACTACCAATCCGTAAACGAGTCGGGGTACATCACCAAGCTTGTCAACCAGTTGAACAAAACTACCGGGGAACTGGTGAAGAAGAATCCAAGGTATCTTGTGCCGTTTGTATTGGTGATATACAGTGCCTAACAATTTTGGTAGCGGTGATCAAATATATCGTACGCCCAACAATAGCACACAGAAGTGTCGTACATTTTTCAGTAGTGATTGAGTATACTGTACCCTTCGCAATAGAAGTCCAATATATATATATATTTATATATTTATATGTTTATATATTTATATATTTATATATTTATATACACATATATATATATATATATATATATATATATATATATATATATTATTATAGTATATATATATATATATATATATATATTATATATATATATTATATATATATATATATATAGTA
>NW_014039113.1:8936-15032 GCF_001186125.1 Sphaeroforma arctica JP610 | reverse complement strand
TATATATATATGTGTGTGTATATACGTATATATATATATATATATATATATATATATGTGTATTATTTTTTGGATCTATTATAGTGATATAGTTAATGGGGACGCACGATGCACGTGTACATGGAATATTGTTCTTCACATCATCGCACTCCGATACACTTCTTCGCAACCTTTAATTGCACGCACTTAAGCTAAGTGAACGCTACTACAGATATATATGACGTACGAGTGGCAACGAATTATATCGGGTTAATGTAACAATATTTCTGTGGGTGTGCGCCACCCTGATAAACGCTTTAACGAGAGTCGTCTATTTGTTCTTCACGTAGGGCGTATTCTGTCGGGTATCTGTGTGAGTTCAAGTGCTCTATTTTAGTTGATCACTGCCGTTAGCGTGTATAATGTACTATCTCCCGCCTTTGTTCTTACCAATAGGGGACGAAGGAGGATCCTAAGACAAAATTATTCAATTACAAGACGAAAGCAATAAACCCGACCACGAGGTGAGAGCGTACTTTGTTTGCCGCCGTAGTCCTTGTTGATTTTAATATACTTCTTGGTAGTTTCCACCAGTTTATTTGCTCACCAGCATCCATGTCACCGTTTTCAGCTACAAGAATTACAAAATTCGGGAGGAATTGCGCGACTTCCACGAGCACATTTCGCAAGTGTCAGACACACAGTTCGACGACGGGTATGTCATTACTGTCCGGCTGAATTCTAAACCACAGTGTGTCAATGTTGCCCACACTTTTAATCGATCAATTGACTTTTGCAATCGATCCCTGTCTTGTGGCATGAGTTTTAGGAATGCGTGTAGGCCTGTTGGTATGCGCTTTTCCTTGCATATTCCCCCGCATACGCTTACACCCACCCCACCCACCCATACACTCCCACTCTGCAGGTCATTGACGCATATCCCGACTGTGCCATACGAGTTCTCAACTGGATACGAGGCTAACATTGGTGCGACGAGGTTCCAGACACCCGGGGTACTTTTTAACCCGGCGGCATCGTTACCCTCCGTAAGTGCTCTGTAACTCTAGCCTTGCAAAACGTAGCTATTCGCGTCAAATCTTCACTTCTTCAAATCTCAACTTTACTATGCAAAGTACCAGCCAATAGTTGTGGTGGTACATTTTCCAGCACTCAACAGAAGCATTCTTAACTAAGGTATGTCCTTTGTTGTGCAACGGGTATATACATTCTGATTTTGCTCTGCCAAATGGGGCGCATCTATCTACAGACCGGAAGAAACCTACTCGACTTGAACGACCCGAAATACAACATGGGCATCTCAGAGCTGATTATGCATTCGGTCAGCAAATGCGATCCGGATATCCACTCGCACCTCTACAACAACATTGTCATCTCCGGGGGTACGACGCTTATACCCGGGTTTGTGGATAGGCTCCAGAACGACCTGACCAGTAAGATCCCAGTGGGTATGAAGGTGAGGCTTGTGTACGCCTCGGGGCAAGAACGCAGGCATAGTTCGTGGATTGGGGGCTCTATTCTGGGTTGTCTGGGTGCCTTCCAGCAGATGTGGATCAGCAAACAGGAATATGAGGAATCTGGCGCGGTATGGCAAATTCGTATAGTCTAGTCACCGCTTGTTATTCACCCAGTTACTTCGTTTCGTTTATTCGGTTTTCTATGCGCTGCTGTGGCTTAGTCTGATTCGGTGCAGTCCTTCGGACTAAGTTGTGTGTAAGCGCAAAAAATGGCGGGTACAGCTGTTTACAGGGACTAAGATTCAGATACATCGTGTGGGCATGTGGTGTCAAGCATCCGTACCACATCCCTAAAGCACATCACTTGTTTTTTCGAAGGTTGGGATGCACACCCAACTGCATCTGATTTTAGGAAGTCTAACCAGGGAAACGCCGCTAACTAAAATCATATTTCACTTCTCATCACAGAGCTTCGTTGAAAAGAAGTGTGCATAATACTCGGACGGTATGGTCTATCATACGGGTTCACATAATCTTCATAGCAATCGTGGTAGGTGACATACAACTGCACCGAGACAGTTACGATATCGCACCTGGTACCGTCTGCAGTGGTACACTCCGATGCGCGTCAGTAGTCATACTTGATGTATGGGGGGGCCTTCGGCTTGCTGCACTCATAAAGTGTTTACCTTCGTATACATCTCTATCGAGCCTGTTGTGAAGTCGGTGCAATGCTCATCGCAGCGTGTCGGCCTGTTAGTAAGTATCACTGTGTGTCATACAACGGCGCTCAGGACGATGTCTTAGTCTCCCAATATTGAGTTATGGTCCGGTTGTTGCCAATATCGATCAATCGGAAATATCAGTTTGTCACACACCGCACAGTCCACTGGGCCCTGAACGGCAAAACTCGGGGACCCTTATTAGGTCGCAACCAACTCGAAGTACAAATTGGGATAGTAGTTGCTATTCCTAACTGCTGGCGTGCGAACAATGTGCTTTAGCGAACTGGAAAACTTATCCCGCATACCCGCTTGACTCCTTTGACATATTCGCTAAAAGGTCAATAAACAGCAATTGAGTCAACAAGGTAATGCAGATTGACCGTTTATTTGGTTTATGGTTTTCCGCTTGTACCTGAATTAACTTATTTATACATAGCAGAAAGACTGAAAGCGAACTCGTTGTTCGGTCCCGCCTCCATTACATCACGCTTGCGCGCTAGAGATGCTGAGTAATGGGCATTCTCTACTCCCAAGAACCCGGTTGCCCAGTGTTGTCCAGCAAACTTTGGAAGGTATTTCCCTTGACATCTGTGTAGTAAAAATAAAAGGATGAATTATGTTCCATGATTGACAGCGAGTTCAAATCTCGGATCTCCGGATAAAAAACGATACAGGCTTCTCTCTGTCATGCATGGGAACCACTCCGGGCTTTAGCCAGTATTATTAACAGCATAGAAACTACCCTGAATTTGTAATCTAGCACATGCAATTGCAAAACACGGGTAAACCAATTCACATGAGCAGAGTACGCGCCCATACAATATGGGTTGAGAACAGCCGCATGCCGGTGCACACATAAATCGATGGTTTGAGAATGATCGGATAGGCAATCAATATCGTGCATATGACTTATAAAGGCTGTAATGAACCGTGCTCAATTGCTACTAATGTGTACTGACAACACAGCAATACACTGACGTGTAAACACAAACCAAATTCATTCACTCAAGTCATTTCCAACCACTCTTAACTTGCCCACGTGCAAGTACTGCGCAAGTACTGCGGGTTGAGCAACAAATCGATTGTTACATTGTTGAAGTACACTCACCGACTTTCTTGCGCTCCGAGACACTTTTGGCGATGGGGATGTGCACGAACTGAGCGTTGAGCATGCCCACGATGGCTCCGGTCTTACCGGCCATGGCGGCATGAGTGGCCATCTGCGCCAGCTGAACGCAGAACACCTGTTGAGTGCAGGGCTGGTCATGAGTTAACTGGCACGGTATCCCGTCTGTTTGACTGGACACAAACCAATGGCGATCAGTGTGGAAAAAAAACGTATCACATTCCGCAAGTGGACATTTATGTATGTTCTAGAAATTCGAATTCATGTACGACAATGTAAAAGGCGCATCTATATTTGAACACAACGTCAAAGGGCGCAAGTTGTATTTTGTCAACAACGAGCTTGTTATAACGCGAGGCTCATGTAGTTTTGATAATCTAGGTGATGTCTTCAGCCATAAGTTTTCCGGAACAGGAGCTAGACGCAAGTGTTAGATGCAAGTCACACAGGCAATCTCAATCCTTCCCATTTGTAGTACTGACATCTAACTGCATACAGATTGTACGTACTGAATCACTGGCGTTTGTGGGAGCGGATCGGATGGTGTAGGAAGGATCGATATACTTGATGGTGACATCGATTTTCTTCTCCTTCATTATCGCGCCGAGTCTATCTCTGAGCAGGACACCAATATCTCCATATTTGACATTGCCGGAGGCATCTGTACCTTCAGACTTGAAGTTGTCTTGCCCCGCCCCCTCGGCGACGACTATGACACAGTGGTCACGTGTTTTGAACCTCGAATTGTCAGAAATGGCAGAGTCAAAGTTAGCTCCTCCCTCAGGACCCAGCGTGTGTCTGAGCCGGTTAACAATTACACTGCGACACGAATGAGTATATCACAGTGCCAGTCATCACTTAAGAGTCGTTCGCGACTATGAAAGATATATTGAAGCGAATGCTGACGTGATGAGAAAAATATATACACAGTTAAATGACAATAGGCAGAAGGTATCGATACATGCGCAACAACTTCGAGTGCATTCGACTCGAAGGATCAAGTACACTGTGGTAGTACTACAACACAGCACAGCACTGCTGTCCAACCGTGTCTCAAAATATTTCACAAAGAATCAAAACTAATCACAAAATATCCTGACTTCTTACCGGTTCTCAATATAATCCGCAATCTTCGAGATCTTAAAGGGAGTTTCAGGAAGCAGGCAGATGTTCGTATCACAATTCGCCAGAGACGCATGCAGCGCGATGAAACCGCTATCCCGCCCCATCAGCTTGACGATTCCGATACCATTGCGTGCTCCACGAGCCTCCTCGTGCGCAGCCTGTATAGACGCTTGGGCCAATTCGACGGCGGTCTCGAACCCGAATGTTCGCTCGACAAAGGCAACATCGTTGTCGATGGTTTTGGGCACTCCGATGCACGCGATAGGGACGCCTGTATATGGTGTGAAAGAGCTCAGAAGTACAACATCTCACCAAACACGCGGGAGTGGACATAAGGATGTTGCATGGCTCTAGGTATGGGTCCACTTGATATGAATATCTGTAACGTCACACATACCACGCTTCTCGCATTCGTTGGAGATGGCATCGGCGCCCTTCTGTGTACCGTCACCGCCGATGGTGAAGAGGATGTCAATTTTCTTATCCTGCAGGAAATCGACCATGGTGCTGACGGATTGGCCTCCTCGCGAGCTACCAAGCAATGTGCCTCCAAATCGGTGAACTTCCGCTACTCGCTGGTGAAATAGGGTACATTGCATTGTCAAAATTTGTTTTAGTAAGCAAAGTCGAAGGGTCGTATATACATGGGGTGAATATCACAGGACACCTGCGGTAGCATTTGACCGTATCAAGTCATTCTTCCTTCAGAAATGTCCACAATAGAATATAATTGGAATGGAGATTGATATGGAACACCTTGTGAAAAGTAATCTTGTAGACCCCTACCCTCCCGCTGCCTGCGCATTCTACCATGTGTAATTTCATATCGAACTCACGACTGCTAGACTTTAAAACCCGCGTATCTTACTGATGCCTGTCAATTACAGCAAAATGCGAGTAAGCTACTAACACTTTTTGGCACCTTTTCAAACAGTGATTCCTCTGAGTTCTGTCAGACCAGCATGGTCATGCATACCTTGGGATTGAGATCAATCTCCTGAGATGTCTCCGGGTTCAAGCCCTCATACCCGTACTTGAATCCAGTTATGCTACGGATGCCATACCGGTGCCACAAGCACATGACAAGCGCACGTATAACGTTATTGAGCCCCGGACACAGACCGCCACATGTGACCACACCCACGCGCGTGTTTTTAGGGTCAAAGAACAGTTTTTGGCGGGGCCCGGCTTTCTCAACAAAGGTGAAGCTGTTTGTGAGAATGTCCATATCCAGGGTCGACGTCGCGATGACACCATCGTCGTCATCGTACCACTCTACACAGTCCAGAGGGCTATCAAATGTCGCCTGCCACAAAGAAATACCATCATAAATGATCAATAAGCCTTCATCGGTTACCGGGTGAACAGAATTAAAATCATCGATTCATTTGCGGTTATTTATTGCAAGCCCTTGCAACTCAACTGACAGGTTTCTTGAATACATGGATATGTACACATAGCCATGGAATTCTACATGAAGATATGCATAAAAAAATACACACGCACACACAACACACACACACATATATATATATATATATATATAATATGCATATACGTGATATAGAAACACAGAAACAAACACAGAAAAGGCACATACACGCTTCTATATATTTATAATAATATGATAATACAATGCACACAAACACACACACACGGCATATAT
>NW_014039113.1:6697-8100 GCF_001186125.1 Sphaeroforma arctica JP610 | reverse complement strand
CGTCAACACCTAATTGAAATATATCGATAAACCGGACGTTGTGAATTGTGAAGGGAACCTACCTCCCCGATGGTGCGCACTTTGAAGTCCGTAGTGTGTAAAGTTACATTGGGCATTGCCACACTTTTCTTCTTGATGATAGTCGGGCCCGACATAGCGATATTTATCGAATTTTATTATCGTTATCTTTAGAACGTTGTGACACTAAGCCTTCTTGTTGCGATATGTGATGAATAGCGAAATACTTCCTCGTATATACATACAAACAGAATAGTGTTCCATTTTCCCAAGTCTCAACATTGTTCTATACTTCTTCTTCCATCTTTGTTTTAGTTTCACAATTGGTGGAGGCTATGTATAGGCAACCAATGTTGTGCACGGTTTCTAAACTAGGCCAATCAGTGTGCAAACAAACAAAGTTCATATCTGCGTTTCTAAGTGGTGAAATGGGAATCACCAAATTCGGCTTTGAAACCCTACCTTTCAGAACCCTAAAATGTATGTGGCTCACTCTATTTTTTATGGGGAACCTTTCTACAGGGATCTCCAACAACAGAGGCTTTTTTCTATTATGTATGTGTATTTATGTAAAAGCTCGTATGAAAAGATTATATGGTTATATGTTGTATGTGTGTGTAAATAGATCTAGCAACCCGTGGCAAGTGAGTTTAACTGTATAGTACAGTAGTGTGCATGTACGTGTATACGTAAACAAATACTCATTTCTCTATATATATTCCACGCCTGTTGATTCATTCTATATCCGTGCTACGATGGAAGACGAGGAACCCTTTGACCCTCTCGTGGAGTCAATTGAAAAACTAGAAGCTCAGTTAGGCCACACCGGGACAGATTTAGATGAAACAAGTAACAGCGAAGACTTGATAAAGCAAGGTACAAATACATTAGAGGGAGACTTGCTTGGACTTAGTATCGACTCTAGCAATGTCACAGCAACCGTCCCCGATAGTGTGGTTACAGGTGTACCAACTACTACTATGGGGGATGATGTAGACTTACTATCACTGAACGAACCCTCTCAAAGCACCGAACCCCATGCAGCGGCCAGCAGTACTCCTATATCCATAAGCGTTGGAGTAGTTACAGAAACAACTGGTATGGACATTGAGGGTATTATAAAGAGAGTTGCGAGTTCCATTAGTACCCAGAGTTCGGAGCCAGAGGAGATGAAATCACCCGAGAACGCTAGAAGTAGTAGCAGAGGTCCCAGCAAAAGCATTCTACGGGTATGTTTTTTGCAAGAGTAGGGGTTCTTTGGTCCGATTCAAAATAGACAATAGGTGATTATCACGTGAATTGTCTTGAAACTAATGCAAACTGTCTAATTCGCATGCGTGTTATTGATATATTCATGTTCGACTTGTTATCTTATATATACATAT
>NW_014039113.1:0-5924 GCF_001186125.1 Sphaeroforma arctica JP610 | reverse complement strand
ATGGTGATACCTCGGTGATTTTGTGCTTGTATGTACTGTTCGATAGATCTTATAATTTTAGTATTTTTGCTCATATACTATCATATCATAACATAAACACATCAACGGATATGTACCTTTCCTTTATGTGGACATACGTATGCGTCATACAAATTGACACCTATATTCATTTCAAGGTTACTTGTAAAAACGCGTCTTTCCCGTCTTAACGAATTGACCTTTATATTCATTCTATGATTATTCGTGAAAACGTGTATTTCAAATCGAAGTATGCGTTGGATCTCAATCGATACAAGTATCCATATTATGCGTAGAGAGCTACGACATCCATCTCTCGGTGACTAGATGATAATCAATAATCCTGGGGTTTCTTCTGCATGGAGATATATAGTTGAGTAGGCCAGATCGATCGCGAAGTCTTTAGCGAGCTCTCAATTCATTCTGTCATCGATGTACCTCTTTTGAATATTTCGCACTGAAACAGAATGCGATAACCAACGGAACGCAACTACGGCATATAAATCTGGCCGATACACCTCGAATAACGTATTCGGATTGGGAATCTGTGTCGGAGATTCTCGGTCAGAACGGGTTTCTGTTGTCACTGGTCTGCACTAAGTCCAGTTTGAACGATATGGTATGTGGGTGTATCGGGGTTAGTAACGATGGAGTTCCCTGGCGGGTTCTTCATCATGGAGCGCAATTTTTGGCCACGGTTACATGTTTGTGTCAACTGACTATAATTTCGTTTCTGTATGCCGTATGTTCTTCTGTTGTAACCTAGTATCCGCACCATCGTTTCTGCTCTGTCTTACTCCCAATCAACTGTGGGGTAATATTTTCGACATGAAAAACTCATGTTAATGTTGTTTTTGCTGTCGTGATGTTGTGTGCTTGTGCTGTCTGCTTCTGTTTTCGAGCACTACAACTTATTTACATGCTGTACAATTGCACAGAGTCTGGCGAAAGTCACAAAGGCGCTTTCAAAGCTGCGCTCGTTCGAAAGTCTGAAGCTTGCGTACAACCCTGGAATCAAAGGCCCCGGCATTGCGAGTATAGGCACGCTGATGTCCCACTGTCGGCGTATAAAGAACTTAGATCTGACAGGAATAGTGTTCGACAGGAAAATGGCGCAGAATCTGGCGAAAGTAGGTTGATGCAACTTCTGGCCACTTGATAGTTTTATTTTCCTTATTTTGGCACGTGACTTCACTTATATAGAAAGTTGGTAGTTTGCTTACATAAGTGTAGCCGCGATGGGAACCATGCGAAGGTAGGGTGACGATTCACGGGCCGACGTGCTTGACAACCAGTCTAGCGATTTCGTGGTTTCGATGTTTCTATAGCCTAACACACGTATAGTGTGGTCAAGGAGCTTTGCTAATCCCCATTGATCTGTTTTTTTTCTTTCTTTCTTTTTTCTCATACAGTCATTACACACGGCTACAATTGTGTCTCTCAGTCTCGTGGAGTGTGGGCTGAAAGATTCATCGGTGGCTGAAACCATCTGTAAGTGTTCTGTTTGGATTTTCATGTGCGCTGTGAGGTTATTGTTGCGTTTATTCATACGGGAGACTCTTCCAGTCTACACCACGGGTACCTGGGAGCTCCTATGGGGTGCATATATTTACCAGTCCCGATAGGCTGATGTCAACGGTACGTTCGCTGTTTCAATCTATGTCCGACCACAGTACCGGACGAAAGGTTAGCGATTGTGGAAAAGTTCTTTCAGTCATGGAAATTTATCGGAGCATGCGTGCTTTTGGAACCTCTTGATTTTGCAAGTCTGACGTATAGCCTGCTATTCTTTGACGTGTAGTTTTTGGCTGCGGAAAGGCGCCTTCGCTCAAGTCACTCGAGCTGATGGGCAACGGAATCACGGGCGATTCTATGGCAGCACTGGGTGCAGCGCTGAAGCAACCGAGCTGCGCTATACAACACTTAGATATGAGGAGCAATGCCATTGGGGTATGCTCTATACTTGAGAACATAGTACCATTGAGTGCAGTCGAGCTTTGACGTATGATTCAATCAATTGGCCCTTTAGTGTTCCAAATGGCCGTATGTGATCCGACAAATCTCAAATTTAGGATAGGAATATAAATACATAGGCCTCTGTAACAATATGGACTCTCAGCTGCTGTGCGAATATACATACTGGTGTGATCTCTTCGTATGTCGAATGTATCCATCGGATACCAAGTCAACGACTGATTCAATCTCATTTATCTCTATGCAGGATAATGGCGCACGATCCCTGGCAAGGGCCTTACAGAAAAATAATGTGCTAAAGGATGTAGTGCTGTGGCGAAATCAGATAAAGGGTGCTGGCTGCTGCTACCTGGCGCAGGCGCTGGTATGTTGCTTGTTTAAGGATTAGTTACACACCGAAGACCTCGGAGTTGCTCGCCCGTCGCGAGTTTTTTTTTTTCTTGTTGTTTTTTTTATCGCGAAAGCTGCCTGTGATGACCATAATGCACTGATGTATGCGACAATTGTACTGATTACAAGCTGATCAAATGCCCGAGTCTCGACATCGGCTGCACTTGAGGAAATCAACCAATCAGATATTCAAAATTTCAAACCATGTACGCTTGTTTTGTCGACTGAATTCTACAGTTTTATGTTCGCCTCGATGTCAGTGTTCTGCGTAATTGTAGATGGGTGATGGGGCCTGGACTAATCAAGATATTTGATTTTACGTTGCAGAAAGAAAACACGGGCCTCGTCTCACTGGACGTCAGCTACAATGAATGTGCGTCAGAACAAGCGGTAAGCAAACAAGGATTGTGCAAAAATTATCACCAACCAAAAAAAAGAAAACTTCTTAATTTCGAGCGATTGCAAAGGTGTATTTCAGGACTGTTTGGTTTTGACCATCTCACCTAAATAGCTGTTTGTATCTTCTTCCGTAGATGACTGACCTTCGAGACTTGCTCTTAGTAAACCAAACGGTCAAGAAAATTTCTTTAGTGTTCACCGGTCTCGATGGCACAGGTATGTTCGAGCACCATCTCATTAAGTTACGCTGTTGGCTTTATCACATGGAATTATATTAAAATACCCTGGCGGGAATACTTGAAACCTCCAGGGTGCGTATGCACGCGATGTGTTGCTCTCGTCACCTCTAGTCTCTACACAATTGCGGCTTCAGAGGCTCTTGCAATCTGTTTTTCCCCAATTAATCGACATACTCAACCCCTGTCCACAGGCGTCATTGCTCTATCGGAAGCTCTGTCAATAAACTCTACGCTGGAGCTATTAGACATACGATTTAACGCCGTGAATACTGCTGGCTTTATGGCTCTGGCATCGACTGTGCGCATGAACACATCGCTCACCGAGATCTTCACAGACTTGGCTACATCGAAGGTATGTGCTCCTGTTATAGCGTTGGGTCGTTGGTCTGTCTAGGTATGTTTGTCGAGACTTGCTGAGCGAAGGGCCTTTTCTCGTCTTCACTGGTTCATTTAATCCCTTCCAGTACATTACGAAGCCATGCTGTTGTTCTCGTACTGTGTTCGGAAGGCACCTGCACTAAAATCAAACTATGTAGGGTAAGTACAATCATGCAATGCAACTAGGACTTGAAGGTCCGATATTAAACTGAACATACGCTCAACATATCGAACTGTCTGGGTAGCTATATCATGACACCATGTCAGCGAGAAGTACTACTGACCAACGGTTTACATTCAATTATTGATATCTTCACCTTTTGCAACAGACGGACGACGAATTGCTGGCACAAGTACAAGTCACTATAGACAAGCAGTGTAAGGAGAACTTACAAAGTAAACCGAATATTAGCGAGGAGATAACGCTCTCAGATTTGGGCACCCGATATAAAGACACTGATGATCCCCACTCCCGCAAGGTAAGTGTATGCTTCTACTCCCAAGTCAGGCATTCCTTAGGCGGGATGGAAATATTTAGATATGTATTGTTCGGTTGTACAGTACATGCTCGAGTAGACTTTCGTCATGCGCCAGAATTCTGTCGAGTGGATTAGATTATCACATATTGTTGCTAGCTGTGAAAGGCACTGTTCCTCGCAAACACTGTGATATGGTCTAGATTAAAGTCTTACCTGTCTAGTGGTCGTTGTTGAGCAGTAAGTAATGTCATAGATCTGCAGGTAATCGGATATGGACATAATTGTTCAGTCACAATTCAACACTTAGTTACCTGCCTTCTCCTTACTCCATCTCCATATAGAAATCGCGGGTGCAGTTTGATGTCGAGAGCACCTATAAGAGGCTCAACAACTTTGGTGAACTCTTAGTCGACGTACCAAGTAATGAGCTGGAAAGCAATGAAAGTGTGCAGGTAAGCATAGTTTTATTCCCTGGCAGTAGCGCTTCGACAACAAGTCGTACTTATTTTCGCGTATGCTAGTATATGCAGGGTTAGGACGACTTATAATTCCAGCCTTCAGCTTAGGCCAACACATTTAACGTATATACTCTCACATAAGAATATTTAGGGAGGCAGAAAGAGTGACATTTGTAATTTCAGCCTTCAGCTTAGGCCTACACATTTAACGTATATACTCTCACATAAGAATATTCAGGGAGGCAGAAAGAGTGACATTTGTAGTTCCAGCCTTCAGCTTAGGCCTACACATTTAACGCATATACTCACATAAGAATATTTAGGGAGGCAGAACGAGCGACATTTGTAATTCCAGCCTTCCGCTTATGCCTACACATTTAGCGTTTATATTCTCAGAAAAGAATATATAGGGAGGTAGAACGAGCTTCATTCCCATGTCTTGTTGTTGTACCTGTACCTGTCCCATCCTTGACCTGGCCTTCAATTGCTTTCAGCTGATGAAACCCCCCCACCACACACACACACCAGAAAATTGCCACTCTCACATGCGCCCAAAATAAATACAACACCCCTTCACACAGGAATTGCTGAACCACCTTCTTAGAGCTCAACCAGACCTGCTGTCAAGTATAGAGGAGGAAAAGGACGACCGCCAATTGTGTATGTCCACTGCGCCATATCGATTTTGCGGCGTTCTAGTTGCTCTATTCGTATTCCCTACTTCTTTTCCGTTGCTACTAATTCTCTTCAATCTCATTGGATGGATAAGCTCGTGCATGTTCGCAGTTTAATGTGGAATTTTCCAATTCGCTCATCGTTTCTGAAATCTCAACAAATTGATACCTTCCCAACAGCCGAATATCTGCTGCTGAATAGCCGCATAGTTGGAATTCTCCAGCAGTACGACCATATTCTTGAAGAACTCCAAGCGAGCAAAGCGAGTAACTCATTAATTGGTATGTGAGTTGTCGCATCGATTGAGCGTGATATGTTAAGCCATTCTAACTTTATGTTTGTCAATACGCTGCCGATTGTGTCCACATCCCGCCCCCCCTCTCTCTCTCCTCTGTATGACCTTGAATGGCTTATCAATTTGGTTAATGTCTGTTGTTGTATTACTCGTTTTGACATGAAACAAAGGACTCGTTTTTTTTTTCAATTATCATTGTGCTTTTTGTGATCACGTTGAACGAATCCCAGAAATTCGGCAAGCTGCGAGTTTTGCAATTTGTCTAAATCAAGATAATTCGTCTCACAGATTTCAGTAATAAATCGTTCGCTGCGAGAGCCAAAGGAATGCTTACATCAAGCCGTACAGAACAAACCCCAGAGAAAAGATAAATAGAGGATTTCGACGTAGTCAGCACAATGGTTCCTTTCTCTGAGGAATAATGTACAATAATTAAATTCCTAATATTAGGAGCCTAAAATGTTTGTAAACACATATTGTTCAATATTATAGTTTATTGTAATGTATTCTTTCATATGCCTGTATATATATACATACAATTGAGGATACAGCTATGTACTATATTTACATATATATATGTGTGTGTATATGTATGTGTAAGTATGTATGTATATATATG
>NW_014039114.1:0-15035 GCF_001186125.1 Sphaeroforma arctica JP610 | reverse complement strand
TATTGACAAACAAAGGCATCAACTCTGAATTAGCTTGGTGTTGGGTATATTCAGTTGGCGCTACTACACCATTACAATCTTGACGATGGAAGCTAGCATACGACGACAACTCACATTCATATTACCAACACTTCTGCAGCAGAAAAGTGGGTGTAAACATTTGTACCAGAACTTTAGGATATACTCTAATGCCCATCAACCATCCCCGTATATTACAGTGGTAAGTAGAGTCACACGGAACAACTAGATATATCGTGTCATGAACAGCTAAATATGTCCTGTCATGTTCAATTGGCAACAGGTAGTCAACCACCACTAAAGCCCACCTGTGCGCATCTGCCGCCAGTACTACGTACAGTGCGGTGTATGTAGCAAGACGGCACAGTCCTGTGTCGCAGGTACATGTTATCAGGTAAAATGTATGCACGCGTACATGCTATCAGGCAATCTAGACAACAACCACGCCACAATGTTAGCACCCACGCATGTGTACATTGCAACTGTATGGCTCAGTCAGTGAGGTGCTTGGGCGTGTCATAGACACTCGATGGTACCGAACATATCCCACCAGTTATAGACAGCGGCATGTACCCAGTCCCTGGGTATGATCGCATCCGTCTCCACCTTGTCCAGATGTTCGATGGCGTTTATAACGTGTTCTAAACGGAGTGCTCTAAACACAGGTATGTACCGCTGGCCTATCTCACTGTTGAGAAACGCAGTGTCCTTATTCTCTGGTGGTACAAAGACAGAACACGCCGTATGTATACAGGTTGGAATTAGAATGGCATGTGTATAGGTTGGAATTAGAATGGCATGTGTACAGGTTAGAAATAGAATGGGGTGTGACTTTGTATGGCGACGGCTATAGAGGGTGTAGGGTTGAATCCGTAAAGATACAAGATGGCATTTGCTCAGATGAAGCTAGCTTCCATACTGGCCAAACGCATCGCGTAGTGCGATCGTGCATTGCATATTTAGAAGGCAGACAGTTGTCTGTGCAGCTATTCCGAAAATAGCTCAGACTAAGCCAGGGCTGCAACCCTGTTGATTGTTGTATAGCTACAGCCTATGGTAGAGTGACCCTATCACATAGCTAACAATCTCATAGTTAAAAATAGCTGAGACTAAGCAAGGGCTGCAACCCTGTTGATTGTAGTATAGCTACAGCCTATGGTAGAGTGACCCTATCACATAGCTAACAATCTCATAGTTATAAATAGCTAAGCCTAAGTAAGGGCTGCAACACTGTTGATTATAGTATAGCTACAGCCTATGGTAGAGTGACCCTATCACATAACTAACAACCTCATAGTTATAAATAGCTGAGCCTAAGCAAGGGCTGCAACCCTGTTGATTGTAGTGTATCTACAGCCTATGGTAGAGTGACCCTATCACATAGCTAACAATCTCATAGTTATAAATAGCTGAGACTAAGCAAGGGGTGCAACCCTGTTGATTATAGTATAGCTACAGCCTATGGTAGAGTGACCTGTCACATAGTTACAAATCCCATACTCTCTTTCAGGGCAGAACGGGAGATGCAGTATTTGTCAACAACGCAATATATATAGCAACAAAGCCAGTATAAAACAGTGCAATGCTGATCACAAGAGGCTAAGTCCATACCATAATGACCCCTTAGGGCTAACCGGTCCTAATATCAAGGTGGCAGGTGCTACTACATACTTCACTAGCCTACACAAGCCCAATTATCGGCAGGGTTGCCAATATCATACTGACCCCTTAGGGACAACCGGTCCAAATCTCAAGGTGACAGGTGCTACGTCATACTTCAATAGCCTACACAAGCCCAATCATCGGCAGGGTTACCCATATCATACTGACCCCTTAGGGCCAACCGGTCCTAATCTCAAGGTGGCAGGTGCTACTGCATACTTCACTAGCCTACACAAGCCCAGTCTATTACACACTCGTAAGCACAGACAGTCTGTTGCATTCTAGCTCGGATACATGCACACGAACCTTTAGCCCAGGACGAGAAAAACTCTTCGGACCAGCCCTTAAGCAGTTTACTGCAGTCGTCGGACGATGTCTTGTCAATGTACTCCTCAATGGTATCGCGTTCAATCTGAGCGTACCTGTAGTATAGGTGAATAGAAGTGATATGCAGGTGATATATAAACCGTATGACCCACTACGGTGTCACACAAGTTGAATCTGAGCGTGCATGTAGTGTAGGTGAATAGAAGTGATATGCAGGTGATATATAAACCGTATGACCCACTACAGTATCACAAGTGTTCGTGGGCATTCGTGTATTCGTGACCACCCCATCGTAACCACCCTTGCAGGTGTAGTATAGTCGTGGCAGCTACGTCTGTCAGGGTGTCAAATGTGGCAGCACACCATACGTAAGACTGCCAAACGATACGATGATTTAAAGACGGCCAGAGCATAACCAAAACACACGTGTAATACCACACTCAACATACATCCACCACTCTAACCACAACCAACACCCGTGCTTGCAATCAATGTAATAACACACTCAACATACATCCACCACTCTAACCACAACCAACACCCATGCATGCGATCAGTGTAATAACACACTCAACATACATCCACCACTCTAACTACAACCAAAACCCATGCATGCGACCAATGCAATGTCACACTCCACATACATCCACCACTCTAACCACAACCAACACCCATGCATGCAATCAGTGCAATGTCACACTCCACATACATCCACATGCAGCATAGTGAGTACACATCCAGCTCCACTGTGAACACCCACAACGTCGATGACACCACAAGGCGCTGCATAAGCGCAGCATCCAGCCCGAGTAACCAGTTGATGGGTGGCGTGTGGGTGTCTTCTGCGTACAGGAGTATTCTTGAGCTGAGGTAGTCGACTGTGAGTGTTTCTATGCCTGTCATGCCGTACATGCGAGCAGCTTCGTATAGAGTGAGGACGTTGCTGGAGTCCAGGGATCCCTTGGCGGTTGCTAAGCAACGGTCGAGGACGTTGTCGAGCTGCAGGAGTGTCGCGCTGGCCACGAGCGATATCTGAATTCAGCAAACGCCAAAGAAGTCAGTACAAATGGTCTCCAGAGGTTGATGTAGGTCCAAAGGTAGACAGCATGCATAGGTCAAAGACATCCAGTATACATAAGCCAGAGGTACATATCCTACATTGGCCCACAATACAAGAGAGACGAAGAATGTATCACAGCTTGTTGATGTGATCTCATTGCTTGACTTGACAGCGTTACGCTGCGCCAGAGCTCCACTGTATTTATCATGTAGCATACTATTCTCCGTTAATCTATGAATGGACATGCATGGCATCAGTACAAAGCAACACCACTGTATGTATCATGTAGCATACAATTATCCGTTGATCTATGAATGGACATGCATGGCATCAGTACAAAGCAACACCACTGTATATATCATGTAGCATACAATTCTCCGTTAATCTATGGATGGACATGCATGGCATCACTACAAAGCAACACCATTGTATTTATCATGTAGCATACAATGCTCCGTTAATCTATGAATGGACATACATGGCATCAGTACAAAACAACACTACTGTATGTATCATGTAGCATTCTATTCTCCCTTAATCTATGAACGGACATGCACGGCATCACTACAAAGCAACACCACTGCATGTATCATGTAGCATACAATTCTCCGTTAATCCGTAAGATACGGCTACTGTACACCTTTGGAAACTGATACAAACCCAAACAGTATGAAGCCAACCCCAGGTCTAGGGATCGCCTGTGCCAGAGGTATCCTACGCCAAGAACCACCAACCAACCCAACAGTATGTAACGGCAGGCGAAACACACACAGACCTCAGCCAATACAGCGAGCTAGCACAGGCATAAATGTGCCCAGGGGGACCATCTATGACATATACTACAGCAGAGTCAACATACGTACCAGATCATCCACAGTAATATCTATGACATATATTACAGCAGGGCCAACATACGTACCAGACCATCCACAGTAATAACAATGCTATCACCATACATGGACGCAAAGCACGTGGACAACGCCGCCACGTCAACGTTAGGATCGTCGATTGTGAGTGTCACATTACTGTCGCTATCATCCGCCCACCTCCCCGAGAACATACAGTCAAAGAACTTTGATTGGCGTAGCAATACCTGTGTAGAGGAGACCCGACAAGCACAACAAGCGCAGAGGGGTTGTGAGTACTATACTCGCAGGTCTACATTCGATTCCCTTTATTCCATTCGGATTGAACTAGAAGTCTTTACGAATCAGGACACTCCAGACTGTGAGAAGCCGATCAACTAGATAGCCATCGCACACGTGCATGTAGAAGGAGTATACATAAGCGGATTGAAGTGACATGCGCATGACTTGTGCGAATAATAATAATACGAACTGAGTCATTCCTGGGATGTATGCTTTGACTATCTCAGATAAGGTCTCAGATGGACCCAAGTACTAAGACGTTAGTCACAACTCTTCTGTCAGTTGGCACAGGAACGGAGTACTATTGTAACCGTGTTGATGTACCTCAATGCATCTACTCCACTAAGGACTAGCACAGAACGTACAAGATAACATACAATCAGACAAGTCGCAATGCCAGGTCCATCTACTTCACTAAAGACTAATACTTAACGTACAACGTACTATAACCCCAGACAAGTGCACACCTACCTTATGCAGATGCCACGAGTGACCCAAAGCCGTTATGCACACATCACTACCCACGCCATTCTCAAAGAGCTGTGTGAACATGTACTCCGAGGTGTGCTTTAAGTCTCCTACAACCTGATAATATGTGTTCTCAACTCGTCTCTTCTTTATTTGGGCTTTATCTCCTTCTTCATCTTCACTACCATCATCTTGCGTACGCGAACGTTTTAAAGTAACTGGTGGTGCCCTTGCATCTCCGGCGATGAGTACGTGCGTAGTTGCGGGTGTGTGGGCACCCATAGTAGTGGGTGTCGCATAATACGCTGTAGTCCGTGGTAGTTGGGATAATCTAGTCCGCCTAGTCCGCGACATATATTGACCCATTTCGAACTGTGATGCTTCTCCACATTAAATTCATAGCTAGAGAGTACACCAACAGTGCGGATGCACGCAACTATAAGCAAATGTACGCAACTAAATACAAGGCGAATGTACGACGTACGTATGTAACTATACATAGCCTCCTAAAAACATTACTAGCCAAATATGCTTCAAAATTTGGTGACGTCGCTGCATTTTTGGGGGGCTTTTTAGGTACACACAGGCTGTAAATGATGACCGAATTTTTTTAATCCATTATATGTATTTAGAAGGTATGAGCATAATAGTATGATATCCGATCAGTAAATGATTTGATATGCATCCAATTCATAAGTTATGACCTGGATGCTCATATTGTGTTTCCTTCAAATATATCCTTCAGCAGGCTAATTCTAACACTTGTTTCTCTCTTCTTCATCGTCACAACATTATCTTGCACCCATAGTATCAACCTGTGGTGGTCTATCAGACCTCTACTGTAGCTTCTCCCATACTATCGCTATATCGTTGATGCCTTACTGACACTATGCGGCTCCTCTTGTGGGCAACCTACCTGGGCAGCCAACCACTGCAGCTTCCTTTGGTCAGGTGTCCTCTGACACCTGCCATAGTAGGTCTCCCCTCACGTCAGCCCTTTCTTTATCTTCATCCCGGCTGTCCTCTAACTTCAACCCCATTCTTGCCGTACTGCATCAGCTCCTGCCGTATCCTTTCACTACTAAGTAACTCAAGCTGCTCTCACTATTATAATTACCCAATTGTAGTCCTTCTCCCTGGCACCCTTTTGGCACCTTGTTACGATATGACATGTGTCCTTCGGTGCCGTCGTCTTCTGACTGTTCGGTACCTAGTGTATGGACCAATTCATCCCGTAGGACAATACGTAAGTTCATAGTTATCAATATCGGAGCTGATTCTAAGCTATTCCATAAGCACATCTCTTTCAGGAGGCTATGAACTATATCTATGTATGAACCCCTACTACGTAAAACCCTACTACTCAAGCAAAAGGCTGCTGTTGATCTGCACGAACACGGGGTTTAGGGTTTTCGACGAGGACTTCAATTTTTACACCACATAAGCAATGGTGATCAAGATGAAAATGATTGCGGCATGCGGTCGTACTACTTCACGATTATTTCAGCTGGACTGTACTACACGAATCTGAAGCGACATCCCACAAGTTTGAAGGTCAATCAGGGTTAGCCAGTCATCCATTGATCCAAATATGGCAAAGGTGATCAATTTCGGAAAAGCAGGCCGGCATACAACTGTTTGATTTAGAAGTCTATTATACAACCGCTTGTAATATTGACAGAAATCCAATTCGCCAAAACGCCTTTAGATAATGTTCGTGGAACAGATTCGTGAAAAGATCCTCAACGACAAACCCAGACCGGCATTCGACCGCCTTGTAACACTGAGAGCTGTCCGATTTGTCACAAAACCCCTTTCAGATACACTTGCTCATGACACGGTTTTAATGGAACGACTCCTAATGACGAAAGAAATGTTGACTACCGTGTTCTATACAGAATGTCATACAGTATCATCTAAATGCACCACCCGGGTGCGTGGCACAAATGGAAATCAACTATATACCAAAATAGTACATAATTTGGGGTATGTATGGCACGGATGGATCGCAGCTGAAATTCCTTTGTTTCCTCGATAGATAGTAATGATACACTAGATGCCCACAAGTATACTTCATCAATACATTGAGGGGCTCAAAAAACAGCAACTGCACTGTTCGTCGAGTTAGATACTTAATTCTGGTGTGCGGTACGATGGATAACAGCACCACATTTGTTTCAGATAGATACCCAGAAGTATACTCAAATATTGAATTGAAATATTCAAAACAACGGGAAGTGTGCGTGAAGTCAGATAGCTATATACCTGTAAAATACACATTGTACAAATGATGAATAGATCTTTACGACTGTGGAGCACATACGATCTATATTTTTAACGCTTCAGTGATGTTTGTAGTAAATGACCCTAATGATGCCTTCCTTTATTAATATTTATACAAACATACGCTATTGGTGAGACCCACCAACCAACGACATAAGCCCAGCATCGTGTCTACGCTTCCCTACAGCAAGCCCACTTATTATCCCCACTTAACTTCTCTATACGGGCACTCACATGTATACGTGAATTAACACAGCCTATATTGTGTGTGAGCATGGTCCCGTCCGACTGGGTATGACAAGTAGCAGCGCTCAGAACAAATAACATCCCACACGTGTGTGTACACGTGTCTCGTGCTCAGCTGTTATACTGACCATATATACACATGACCCGCGCACGGAGTGCCTAGTGTACCAGTGAAGTGAGTGTTCGAAAGAAACTCCATGTAAAGAGCAAACCAAGATCCAAGCAAGTATGTACAGGCCGACGGTTGGTATGATCGCATCCTGTGACAAGAGCGGAGAACAGATTATTCCCGCAGCCCCTCTTCCACCCATCCCATACCCGCCAAACGGTGTGCTAATAACAGGCCACAACGCGTTAACCCTGCCGCTCATTTCATACGTACACACACCAAAACACAGATACAGTGTGCTTGAGCCTTTGCATGCACGTTGCCACCCGTTCCGCCGTCCGATCGCACTCAATTGTATGGGAGGTAGGTGTCAAACTAAGTTTAGACTTAAAGTGATGGGAAAGCACTCTCGTCAGCAAGAGATGGGGCGTTGCTGCTGCGGCCCCCACGTCCTCCTCGTTGTCCTCCACGTCCTCCACGTCTGTTGAGAGGCCAAGCCGAAAGCACACGGATATTAATACAGAAGTACAGTATAAGGATCGATGGCAAACATGCATAAATACAGAAGTAAAATATAAGGATCGATGCTAAACATAAATTAACACAGAAGTAAAATATAAGGATCGATGCCAACGAGTATAAATCACCCCAATTAAATTAACCGTACAAGAACACATATTTCGAACTCGTGCCAACGAGAAAACATGAGGTTACTATGCTAATAGAGAAGACTCCCTAGCAAGGTTAATACCGGTCACGAAACATTAAGTATCAAATCATTGATGCGACACTCATATGAACCGTACATCTGTCCCTCAAACTTACCCTCCTCGGCCGCCGAAGCCACCGCGTCCTCCCTGTTGTTGCTCATCGTTGTACTTGATATCGATGGGGGCAGCCTCAGAAATGACCTTCTTGTTTCCCTTCTTTTTGCGGTTCTTTGATCCGGGAGCAACACCACCTTCGCTCTGCTGATTAAAAGGAAGTGTGGTGAAGGTTGAGTATTCGTACAATAATTATCAAGGCTTCCATACAACATACATGGATTGGCTAGTTCAGCCATGTGAACTAATTTGTAATCCGTTGCGATGCGCATGCTCGTATTATACAATAAGACATGCTTATATTTCCAGCTCGATATGCGAGTACCATGCTTCCCGGTCACACAGTATCTATAGCGCAAGTTCCAGAAATCCTGCCAGTTTAAATGCAGCGATCTCAAATGTAAGCTATGAAGCGAGAGTTGGAGTTTCTCGATCTTTGCAATGAAGTTAAGATACAGCTCCGCCTCGTCCGGGAGCAAAGTAACCCCTTAAATGCTCAGAAGCCGAATCGGTTCATACCTCAATAAATATAACACTAGAGTACACCATAATGAGCACAAGCAAATACCTCTTCATTCTTGGTCATGACAACCGTGTCCTTCCACTCCGAGTTGTCGACACCCTCACCAGCTTGTCGAACGGAAAGTTCGGCAGCCACCTTCTTCTCCGCCTGTTGCTTCTGGTAGTCAGCAAGTGTCATCTGCTTCTCCTCTGCCTCGCGCTCGGCCTTGGCCTAATTAATACAGACGTAGAAAAGGCGTACCGTGAGAAAAGACTCGGAGAGTGAACCATGTACAACACCTGTTCTACGTAGTCGTTTCAGGCGAGCACACAATCGTCATAAAGAGCGAACTATTAGAACTATAGGTTGTTGTGTGCGACTGCGATTAATCAGCTGAAATAGGTCCAGCCAGAATGGTGAAATACGAGCATATTCGCTTCTCCTATAAAGAATCTGAAGCAATATAGAGGCAAATCCTCCAAACCTCATACTATACATACCGAGCCACATTGTAGATTAGCATCATTCTACAGAAAACTACATACTACGAAGCTCGCATAGCTAACGTCTCGTTTCGATTTGTACTGATTTAAACATAAAGCTTCTAAATAAACAAACCATTTCCTGCCTACAGAATGTTAAACTTACAGCTAGTTCCTCAGGAGTAGGCTCCTTGGGTGCCTCGGGCTCCACAGGTTCTCCAGTGCCCTCCTCGGGTACCACACCGTCAACAGCAGCCTGAGCTTCCACAGAGTCACCCCAGTTGTGACGTCCGTGGCCGTCCTTCTTTTCTCTTTGCTGTCCAGATCCCTTGGGTCCACGAGAGTGGCGATCTCTGTTGTTGTTGGATGATCCTCCCTTATCACCACGTGGCTGGCGAGGCTCGCGAGGCTCAGAGCGTACACGCACTTCAGCGTCTCCACGACTCTGGTAATCGTTACCTTGGCGACGCTCGCCACCGTTGCGGGCACCTCCACGACCACCACGAGCTATAGATAGCAGATAATATAAGACTTAATACATGGCTTGTGGTAAACGTAACATGCTGAATCTACAAACAAGTCACGATATTAGCCACGATGGAAAACGGCGAGCCCTGCTAAACAATAACTGATCGCGTCACATCTACTTGCATTTACAGCACGTAGATCATGGACAGTGTATACAAAAGAAAACACAAGCTATATTTTTACAAAGACACAAACAAGTCCTCGCTTCACAAAACTGTGCGCAACCTCACACCACATCAGTCACCAGCACCAAGCTACTTAGAAACAAACTATGATATGCACTCACCCGAAACATTTTAATCTTGCAGAGCTCTTACACTAGAACACCATTATTTTAACCATGCAGCTCATGAAACAGAAGAGTGCATCTTAACAACGTACATAAAATAAGAACCAGTAGATGATAAGTCACCTGGAGCTACAACGAAAATATCATGTCTTCCAGTCGCATAATAGAAATTTATAACGTACGAGTGACATCAATAAGCTCATATATAAAGTGAATTGGATACATGACGAACATGATCCAAATATTACTAATGCGCCCACAAGCACTTTCAGCGTCTAATACGTCTGAGTAAAAACAACAATCGCGAACTTATGAGCATATGCAGATGCATATAGACAAAAGGCTACTCAGATACGTACATGATCCATCACCACGGGGTTTGTTGTCCCTCTGGCTCTCCTTCTTAGGGGGAGGGGCAGTCTTCTTTACCGGTGCCGGGGCGGCAGCGGCTTTGGGCTCAATCTTCTTTACAGATGAGTCAACGCTACCGCTGTCAGCATCATCCTGAAGCATGTCAAAGATATTCGCAGATAGGACACTCATGGTCGCGATTAGTATATTGATAAAAGGTGGTTATTACAACCTTGCTATATTAGCCCTTTCAAAGAAAACGAAGTGTGCCGACTACGAAGCGTGTGTGTGTGTATATCTGTATCCTCTCCGTGTGAACCAATATTTCCGCCAAGACATTCTCGTGGGCCACCACTCACCACTTCTCACTCCATGTCAGCCACATTCTCCCATAGGCCAGTAGGCCACACCGCCACCGTCCAGCAATTCTAACCAAACTATATAAAAAAAATCAATACAATACAGACACAAACCGTTTTTAAAAAACACGCACGACCACGCTCGTGCAGACCAGATATCAGCACTTATTTAAAAAATCAACCCATCACGTTGTGTCGTAAAATGTAGAGTGGCAAACACCAGCGCAGATTCATCACACGATTTTATTTACAGACAATATCAGTGTGTCGTAAATTGGTTATTTGTCCACATCTCCAAAAGTTGTATCCAACAAACACGAAAAAGATATTTTGTGCTCTTGTCCAGTCTCCACTCTCCATAGGTCACCACTCCCGCCCTGAGTCTGGAGGCTCTGTAGCCTCCAGCCCTTCTGCAGACTGCAGTAGAGTGTATTTAAAAATATTGAATAGAGTAACCTAACCTCATATTTAAACATATAGAGGTTGAATTCTACCCGTTTTAAACGTAAAACTTTGAACGTATATTAGCATAGTTCGGTCCAGTATATATCACGAGAAGAGTACAGATTTCAAGTCCCGCATGTCGCCAAATTTTGTCCTTATTCCTCCTCGTTTGTCGATCTGACAGCATTATGTGGCTAAGTCGTAGGTTCACTATCTGGGTCGCGCTATTGACGCGTTAAACGGTGCTCGTTGAACGTATAAAAATGAGGTTAGGTAGACAGACAATATTTAATTTCAATATTTAATTTGAGTCGTATTTACATACAACATACTTAGGCGGTAGGGCTCCACAGACTACCGAGTCCACACAAACAAAAAATTCACAACATTACATAGAGGATTAAAGGCCCTCTCCCAGCCTATCTGCTGAGAGAGAGAGAGTAGAGCGAGCCTTCAATACGTTTTAAAAATTTGTTGTCTTTTTTTCTTGTTGTGTGTAATAAACATAGCCCAGTGCCAACGGAAGATATAATCAGTTGTTGGCAATGGAAACAAATACAAAAAATAGTATTTTTTTTCTATTTTATTAATAATATCAAAAACAAATTTTAATGTTGAAGCAAGACTGCAAGAGGTCGACACAGACCTGGTCAGACTCCAGTGGTCACTGTGTCAGACGGCAGACCTGGTCACAGGGGGTACTCGGGGAGTCCTGAAGTCCTGGACAGGTGTCCTAAATTCATGAAACGGGAGTTGGGGACTTTTTGGGTACCCGTGCATGAGATTCCAAGAATCCAAGTAGCAGCTGACTGCGGTGAATGGACTAAATTTCACTTTTTTCGGGGATGAGACCGGGCCAAATTTTAAATATAAATGTTACTCTGTATGATATTCTATAAATATTTAATAAAAATAGGCGTATTTATTATTGTATTTACTATCGTTTACAACTTTACACACATTGTCCTTCTGGTATCTGTCTATAAAAGTAGAAGTCGAGTGTGGGAGAAAGCGGGAGTACACGTTTCGAACCTGTCTCGTAGTGACAATCTTAGATTACACTACTGCATAGGGCGATGGAGATTTTTCTATTGACCAGACACGACACAGTGTTGGTATATTATTATACTAGGATACGAACTTTTTTAATACCCTTTCATTCGAAGTACAAGATGTAACATTAAACACCGGCCCATGTCATCGTAGATTATCTATTAAATGCGCCGTTATATCTACAGTGGAAATCTCGTTATGTATTGAACTCCTCAGATGAGGATATATATATATATATATATATATATAGACCGATCTCAACAAAGTATGTAAGAGAAACACACTGTACATTTCTCAGTCAAGGACACGTACTTAGGAAATAAAATCGATTATTCAAAATGTTACTTAGATGAGGTTTGTTGCTTTTAATATATATTTGGTATAGTCCTACTACATTGTCGAATTGTTGGATATTGTTTTGAAAAAACTACTTTAGGGTAACTGTGTGAGGAGGTTTTATTCACCACGCTGGTCTTTAAAATTATTGAAGTCAGAACCAGATAGGTCTATCAGGTTTCGTCCGTACACATACAGATCTAAAGCAGTGTATAGTAAAAATAAAGCCGGAAGCTTGCCAGTAATTATTTAGATGCTACAGGGTGTCGCGTAATAACACGTGCTCGAGTCTGCTATTGTATCGAGTGCAGCTATCTTCATTCGAGGTACTCAGAACTTGATAATTAAACCAAAGAGTGGCAGTTTTCTTTTGTGAATTTTTGTGAAGTTCATACAACTTCAATTTGTGTGACCACGTCAAGTTGAAAGTCAACTGACCTCCCAGTTGCATCAGCAATTTCTTTCTTCTCACCGACATCCAGGTGCAGCATTTTACAGTTGGTAAGGATATCCTCTAGCAATCATTAGAATATGCCCGAATGTAAAATATGATACTGTATTGTCGCCTCGGACTAAAACCCTCATTCTTACCTCTTACAACTGATACTACAATACATTGTAGGATATCTGTGATGATCTATGGTCGAAAGTGGTTTAGACTTGTAATCGTAAACTGCAAGTCGATCTACTTCACAGCCGGGAAGTGTGCCCATTAAAGGTCTAAATTTAGACTTCACGTTGCATTCACATTTCGCGCCCATGATATCCTCTTGAACAATGAAGACAATATGCGAGAATATCGATACCTATAATTCTTTGCAGATTGTAGTACAGTATCTACGGGTTTACCAGTATACTCGACCCCAGAATACCTTTCAAATTCTTTCCCAACAAACCTTCTCTCCACACACTCCCAGAGCACCTCTCGGTTTGTAGCAACTTTATGTTCTCCCCTCTGCTCGATTACATCTAGTACCCGATGAACTTCTAAACTGTAAGGAATACCCTTCTCTTTCTTATCTGGATGATCCGGAGTAAGTTGGTGACGAAACGTCGAAGAAAATTGCAATTCTTCTAAACTGTAGCTGGCCAAACTCGCTTGTGACTTCGAATCTAGCAAAGAGCCTATGAAGAGACTGTCCTTACTTACAGGAGCCACCCGTGTAGAACTTGCCATCTTCAGTTAATCTTATTTGGACACGAAAGATAGTATGGTATGAGAAAGTAAACCAACAAGACGCGAAGACGCGTCTCTGTGTTATTGCTACAGTTTGGCCTTCACGATTATTCGACAACTTTATTTTATATAAATATCCAGAGCCGTCTTAAATTGAACAAAAGACTATTTATGCGATTACTATAATTTTTTTATGTTCGTTTATTTTTTGTATCAAAAGAACAAATTGTGTATTTTTTTTTTTAAACATTTCTATTTTTATTATTTTTACATGTTGTACAATGTATTTCAGCGACAATTTATATAAGAACTTATTTTACTCCCCAGCCGCTATCCGGGCCCCTATGAGAAACCTTTATCGATCTTTTGTTCAAATTTTGAAATTTCTAAGAGGCTATGGATTTTTTGTAAAGGTACGAGCAAACCACTGAAACCAGGGTACCAGGCATCTCCAAATTTTAAAACAAACATACAGTAATAGAGAAATAAGATAGTTGTCTTTCTATGACGACTTGACGTCTGACGACCGACGACTAACGACTGACGCCTAGACGAGTGACAACTGACAACTGACGACTGACTTTGTATGTCCTCAAATTTCTGGTCCGGAACAAGTATTTTTTTTAAATATGATTCAGTTTTCAGTCTCTCACACACAAGAGAGAGAAAAAGGGTCTATTTATCACATATCAAAGAGCTATGGAAAAAAATTGTATCGGACGACAATCATATTCACGTGCCACATAGTTCGCCCTAATTTAGCCCCTCGAATATTCTATATTTTTGAAGAAGATTTAATATTTCTAAAGTTGAACGAAAAGATTTATTTTCTATTTTTTCTTGAAATACCAGCGATGAAATACTGTTCGTTTGTTTTTTTTCACAAACACAAAAATATACAATCGGGCCCATTGACCCATTAATGATCGGGGACACAAAAACCCCCCATATTTAATATATGGCTACACAAGAGTTGTTGTTTTTTTTTCTTTGAAGCGGCTTTTGTACATTTTTTAGGGTATATATGTAATTATATATATATATACAGTGGGTTCTCACTAGTTGTCAACTTTTCAGATGTCCATTTCGACAGATGTCACCTTTCTTTTTCGCATTGGTCAATATATATTTTTCAGTACTATTAGCGACTCATAATTTGGCTCTACAGCTGATAGTATTGAAGGACCGAATAACATATCAATCCAATCATTTCTCATGTATTTATATGACATTATGAGCCACGCTACCATATTAAACGACGTTTGTGTGTGTTTTTATATGTACATTTATGTATAAATATACATATATATATATATATATATATTTATATATATATATATTTATATATATATATATTTATATGTATTAG
>NW_014039115.1:12560-15040 GCF_001186125.1 Sphaeroforma arctica JP610 | reverse complement strand
TATATATATATATATTATATAAATATATTATATATATGTAAACTAATCATGAATCGTGATGGATAAATACGAAAAGGTGGGCGGGAAGACTGTACAAGCCGCCAAACCTTGTAGATTGCAGTTATAGCTACACAGGCACGGCATATGTAGAGACACACTCCCGTTTGATGCAACGGTTATAACGCGAAAGTAAAATAACACTCGATACTTACAAAATGATGCCATAATTTAGGTTCCAGCCCCTGTAGATATTCCTCGAACAACGCCCACTGCTCTATGAGTCTCGGGAAGCCTATAAACGAGAGAAAGTGGTTAGGAGATCAGCAATCGCGAAGAATATCTTTTAAGAATTTATAATTTTTACGCACCCTGCAAGTGACGCTCACTAGATTTATGTATGAGAGAGAAACATAAAGTGTATACACGCGAGCGCAAAAACAGGCACACGATTTCCATAAAAACTGCATTCCTTAATAGACCTCTGGCGTCTAGCATAGCTCGCGTGTTCCCGTAATGTATACAATACATTTGTGTGATTACCGGAAGTAAGTGCGGCAATGAAACGGCAAATTCGTTGTGTCAAAGCAAGCGAAGAGCAATAGAAATATCCGGCATCGATATAAATTAGTATACTGTGAGCTACATGGCGTTGTGCATCACAATTCAAGGTGCAGGCAATACGGATACACATGGCTCACTACAGTAAAATGTTGTGATCTCGAACATTTGTCCACCTTACAGAGAAGAAAACTGACCTGATACCCCGTTTGTCACAAATCTCGCATTTATTTGGAAGCGATGTCTGCTCAGCGCATGATATTTGGTTTGACAAGCGCGTAAAATTATCTGACTCTTGTCTGAAAAATACGCTTCCGTGTCTCCCTGACACATGAAATCATAACAATGATCGTCGTAACACAGTTCTGACCTTATCAGTGCGACATTGTTTGTGGATCGTACCTGGTGTGTATAAGTTATGCATGTCGTACTTGCTATTCCTGAACAGCACATCTAAGCCCCAGAAGGCCTCTTCCTCTCCCATGTACATCAGCAGGACAGCTACGATACCTGCCATGCCTTGACAGTAGCCTACCTCGGGATTGTGTAATGAGTAGCTCACGAGCACGTTGAAGAGATGTTGTTGCCTGCAAATTGCATGACGTGAATTCAGGCCGAATAAAATTGAGAAGTAAAAACTTACTGAGAGCTTCGAACCTCCGGTTGGTGAGATCCACGGATCTAACCATGATGTACAAAAACCGAGGCTAAGTATCATGAACTGGTAAAAAACCAACACAATGCTGGCATTTGCATTAGTGCTATGATGCTAGCTACTTACTTTATACAATATCGGTTTTTGAACATTATATGGTCTCTGAATGTCCTATTGATATCCAGATCAATCTGAGAGATGTCCTTAGAGTCGGCTAAGCTTTTCGTGTAGGCGGTGTAAACACCTAAATTCTCTTTCTTCTGTGCGTCCACCATCAAACATTTGGACCAAAACGTGGTGCGCATGGAGTCGGGAATGCCCTTGTACATCCGCTGCCGTAACTAAAAAGTAATGAGAATGTGGAATCTGATCAGTTCCCAAGTGGTTGATGCGGAACGCGCCAAAGGACATGCTTTTGAAAGCTCTGCGAGTGACGACGAGGGTGCACTCGTACCACCGATACCATGTAAGACGGTGTCGAAGGTTTAAAGCGAGATGGTTTCAATGGCAAACAAAGGGTGATGGTGACACAATGCGACACAAGCCGGACGAAACTCAGTGAGAACACGAATGGTACGATGCAGTAATCGGCATCGAACTTCTGGGCCGTAGGGCCGTAAAGGATAAACTTCTGACAGTCACATGTAAAATTGATTGACCACAATCAGCCTACACAGAACTGTATTTACAAAACGCCCTTACAAATAGCCTGCAGCAATCAGCTTTGAGTGCCACTCTCAAACTGACGATGTACTGAATCCGTATAAATACACACCTTTTCATATTTCTTTGGATATTTCTTGCAGTTACTATATTTTTCCCAGTTTTTTAACATGAAAGCCCACTTGGTTTCCCGTTCCCGTGCCTTTCGAGTAGCTTCGATATCTTCAACCGTTATAGGGGGCAATTCAGCCTCGCTGTGTGGAATTTAAGTTAAAGACAATGTCAATGGTAAATAACTTCACAAACCATACAGAAGAAGTGCATAGCAGAGGCAACATTGGAGGTTGAATACTGGTAAAAACTTGTACGAATCAGCTACATTGAATGCGTGCATATACGAAGTAGAGGTGAAAACGCTTCTTTGACAACCAAAATATCATGCTTGATCATAACCAGTTGGCATCCATATTGTCAATGTCATGCACGTATGCGAGTATCTTCGGATTCGATTAATCTATCAACGAGTAGGCAACAGTGAAATCTACACCTAAAAAACTGAACTTGCTCAGAACGATAGGTCAGGTTCTAGGCACCGCAATTCATG
>NW_014039115.1:8780-11246 GCF_001186125.1 Sphaeroforma arctica JP610 | reverse complement strand
TTACATACGATTCACTATTTGTTTCAAATGTAAATAGCGGAAGCCAAAATATGCGAGCTATAAAGTATGTATCCCAACATTTACATACTGGGTCCCAGCTTCGCCGTCTTGTTTACTTTGAATGTATTGGCTTCGTCCGTGCTGACAGTAGTCATGACTGACATACTCGATGTATTCCCTAGAGACTCGCCCGCTTCGTCATCATTTCGAGCTTCCTCACTATTAGGTCTAAGACCCTTCGCATTCAATGTGTCTACCGGCTTCGAGTCATCTCGTTGCCTGATAGATTTATCGCCTGTCTCGTCCGTGTGTAATTCAGCTTCAACTTCTTTCTTACTATCTTTAGTAGCCTCGACACTATCACTTGCACCCTCACCTGCAGTAGTGTGTTTAACATCGTCAACTATCGGCTCATCGGCATTGCTTTCTACTAAACCAGTGTTCAGTGCAGAATCTAGCGATGACTGTTGGGTACTTGTAGTTTCAATTGCGGGTACAGAAGTGGTATCGTGCGTAGTTTCATTAATATTCATGAGAGGCACCACTGTGTTATTGTCAGTTTCCTTGACTACAGCTTCTGCTTCATCCTTGTTGTCGTTGTTCGTGAGCGTCGTATCTATATTCGTCTGTTCAACCGCAGTCTCTGCACTAGTTTTCTGCTCAGCGGTATTCACGTTCACGGATATTTCGGGGACCGATCCAACTTCTTGTGTGGCATGCGGTGTATCGCTCATCTCGTGTGTGTTAGCCTCACCCATGTTCGTGTTTGTGACTAACGCCGTGCTCCAATTCACGTCTACGCATACAGATAGCACAGTTTCCACAGAGCTACAACCAGTGTCCAGTGTATCTCCATCTGTTTCAGCCTGTGACGCTGTGGGTTGCAATATGGGAGAAGCTCCTTCGCACTGCTGTTCTTGTTGTTTTGTTGGCGGTGAAGTGCCGATTGGGCTGTGTGTGTCAGCATTGTCCCTCTTGTCTGAGATAGTTCGTTCAATTTCTATTTGTGGCTGCGTTTGCGTATCGGTCTGTACACCAACAGTGTCTCTCACGTCTGTACTCTCTTGCCCTGCTGGTTCTCTTGGGTGTGTTTGTAAACTGTGTTTCTCGGTTATTGCCCGACTATGATCTATATGCATCTCATTTTGAGTAGCGTCTCCATCTATCGGCGTGCGCTCAATATTGTCAGAAGCTACCGTTCCGTCCAGTGCGAACTGTGTCACCACCTCCACGGGCATCTCGGATTTGCTAACTATGTCTCTTCTGATACTATTCGAGAGCATAAGGGTCATGCTTTCTGTATACTATGGTTGATTTCGAAGCCCTTTGTGCCCTCCTCGTCGCGTTGGGAAAGGGAGTGCTAGGCTGTCACCGCTGGCTGTCTCGATGTACATTAATAAGTAGAACACCTTATAAACGTCAGCGTAAAACTTGTGTGTACTTATAATGTGTAGATAAGTTTCGTTGTAAACACCAGTGGCATACTGAACACACTGCAAGTGCTTTCAACAGTAACCAATCAGCCTGATTATACTACTATCGCTGTCCTTCGGGTGCACTTATCCGGCGTAACTATATCACGTTGGCAATCCGATTAGCATACGTCAGCTTAAAAACTCACGGCACGAAGTGCCTAGTATCTGTAGATAGACAAACGGCCCTTCCCTTACTTATGAAGTGCTTGCCTACAACTGTACTGATTCCCTCTGTAGTCTTCACTCTATACCACTCACCTGAGGGTATGTCGAGCTTCGAAAAAAAATTGAATATATTATTTATTTTTATTTTTTGAGGCTATTGATAATTTGATATGATAATTTAAAATTGGCTTTTTTATTTTATTTTTGAAGTTCCATGGATTCATATAATTCAACACGGGCAGATCTCCAACAACTTGACTGGGCCGATGGTGCTAAACTGCTAATAATGCGTAAACCCACAGGAATTAGGATGTGCGTCACGATGGTTGGTTCATACTCGTCATATCTGCATATACCTATTATTTACAATATTATCCGTTATTACCAACGTGCTGGTTACAAGACTCTCTGTATTTGCTAAATGCCAACATGGCAACATGTGGTTTACGAGGCACTACTTGTAATCCACGCCATGCCTCTACAAACCTGTTCTCCTACAAAAAGTAAAGTTGTAGGCAATGCATACAGATACGAAAATTCAAGCTGAATTAAGCATACAAGTATTCAAGCTGATAGCTGATACAAACTGGTATAACATGGTACTTAAATACACGATGACAGACTCGAGTAAAATTTCATTGGGATATATGCAATTCAGGACATGAAAACATGAGTTTGTGGGTATATTAACGCTAGATATATGTGCATAAATTTATCTATGTAAATGTGTATGTACTGTATAGATATTTTTAATACAAATACGGACTTGTCGTGAATTTCAGAAATGATTAGTTTATATATATATATATATATGTGTGTGTGTGTG
>NW_014039115.1:0-7850 GCF_001186125.1 Sphaeroforma arctica JP610 | reverse complement strand
TATACATGCATACATACACAAAGGCATGCTTACACACATACATACATACATACATACATACATACATACATACATATACATATATACATATATATATACACATATATACATATATACATATATATACATATATACATATATAAATATTCACATATATGCATATATGCATGTCTACATATATACATATATACATATCTACATATATACATGTAATATACATTGATACATTTATGCATATATATATATATGTATGTGTGTGTGTGTGTGCGTGTGTGTGTGTATGTGTGTGTGTGTCTGTCTGTCTGTGTGTCTGTGTCTGTATCTGTGTGCGTCTGCGTGTCTGTGTCTGTGTGTGTCTGTGTGTGTGTATACATATTCATACACGTACGCATACCCATACATATTCATATTTACATTTCCATACGTTTATCATGTGGATATTATATATATACACGTTGCATGTACTTCCAGTTTTGTTTTAAACTACTTCTAAATCCTTCTAGGGCAATTGAAAACCTGTGGACGAGTCATATGATTTGTAAACGCGAGTTATAGAACAAGCGTTCGTATCCGAGTATGACTCCAATTAAAATACTTTACATATATACATGCACATACATATACACATACATAAATACATACATACATGAATACATACACATATACATTACATATATATATATATACGTATATGTATATGTATATAGTATACTCACATACCCATATATACATATACACGAACAAATATGTATATATATATATATAGATGTATATATATAATCATGTATACATATATCCATAAATATATATATACATGCAAACGTCAACCCCTTCAATGAAAGACAATACAAAACCTCCAATTATAGTATTGGTTTGTTGAACAAAATCGTTTTATTATCGTAAACAAAATCGTTCCTAAGACCCGTGCTTTGTTCCAGACTGAACTATTTCCACAGGATAACTAAAATGGTTGTCTCTCATCATACCCTTACATAGGGCAAGTATTTAATATTTACAGTTGACGGAATGAGTGAAGGAGGGCCCACTTTAGAATTGGAAGTTGGATAAGTCGTTAACGAGTGATGACTGGATCTGCTCCTTCTTCTTCTCATCTTGTTTCTGTTGGTTCAAGAGAATAACTAAATTAGTATCTACAGATTGAACATCGCATCATGAAGCGAACTTGAATGAAGAATAAAAAACGAATTCGAAATCAGTCCACAAACAATTAATTAAAACAAGTTCACAAAGAATTATACATACCGAGAACTTCTCAGCTTCGCTAATCATGCGCTCTATATCAGTGGCATTAAGACGTCCGGCGTTGTTCTTGATAACGATGTTAGCGGTCTTTCCAGAGTTACGATCCTTGGCAGTAACGTTCATGATACCGTTAGCGTCAATGTTGAAGATTACCTCCAACTCCGGTGTTCCTGCGGGCTGAGGAGCAATTCCACCAAGAGTGAATTGACCAAGCAAGTTGTTGTCCTTTGTGAGTGTTCGCTCTCCTTCATATACGGGGAACTCAACTGTGGTCTGGTTGTTCTCCGTTGTGGTGAACACACTTGTCTTGATGGTGGGTACGGTGCTGTTGCGGGGAACAACAACTGACATAAGACCTCCCTGGGTCTCAATACCAAGAGATAGTGGTGTGACATCAAGTAGAAGCAAATCTTGTGTGGCAGCTGATGACATGCCGGTAAGCACGGCAGCCTGAACGGCGGCACCGTAAGCAACAGCCTCGTCGGGGTTGATGGACTTGCACAGGGCCTTTCCGTCAAAGAAGTCCTGAAGCAGAGACTGAATCTTGGGTACTCTAGTGGAACCACCAACAAGTACAACATCCTCCACAGCGATCTTCTCGATCTTGGCATCCTTAAGAACCTGCTCGACAGGCTTCAAGCAACCTACGAAAAGGTCGTTACAAAGCTCCTCGAACTTAGCGCGAGTGATCTTGGTCTGTAAACGTAAATTTAAAATAATATGTACGCGTCGGGTTAGTAAACTGAAGATGCGAAGCATTTGAGTAAACACTTGCACGGTAATAATGTATCGAACACTTTGAGATAATGTCAGCTATAAACCCAGCTGAAACGTCAAAAAAGCATTCGAAATTGCTGTTGTCCTCTTCCGACAGAATACATCTATGATACATAAGAAAAATTCCTGTAATAGAGGACACAATCACTATACAAAACAAAGTGAATTCCCTACTGACTATAAAATATACAATGACTGCATGTGGCATATGATTTTACGCAACAATAACACTTACGCTGAAGTCAATTCCATCATCAAGAGCATCGACCTCGATTAGGGTCTGGGTCATGGATGATAGAGTTCTCTTTGCGCGCTCGCAAGCGGAACGCAGACGACGAAGTGCACGTGCGTTATCACCTAGATCCTTTCCATGCTTTCGCTTGAAAAGCTCCTTGCAGTGGTTAACCAGACGGTCATCGAAATCCTCACCACCCAAGTGGGTATCTCCAGCAGTGGCCTTGACAGTGAACACACCACCATCAATGGTTAGTAGAGACACATCGAAGGTACCACCTCCAAGATCGAAGATAAGCACGGTGCGCTCACCCTTCTGCTCATTCTTGTTATCAAGACCGTAGGCAACAGCAGCGGCGGTAGGCTCGTTGATGATACGAAGAACCTCTAGACCAGCGATGGCACCTGCGTCCTTGGTAGCCTGACGCTGAGAATCGTTGAAATATGCGGGTACAGTGATGACAGCCTTGCTAACCTTCTTGCCAAGGTAAGACTCGGCAGTCTCCTTCATAGAGGTAAGCACGGCAGCGGAGATCTCCTCGGGCTGGAAGGTCTTCTTCTCGCCCTTGTATTGAACCTCGATGGCACACTTAGTGTCCTTCTCCACAACAGTGAATGGGAAATGCTCAAGATCCTTCTTTACCGAAGGGTCATCGAATCGGCGTCCAATAAGACGCTTGGCGTCGAATACTGTGTTGTGGGGGTTCATGGCACCCTGACCCTTCGCGGAGTCACCAATGATGCGCTCCTCATCAGTGAAGGCAACAAATGATGGGGTAGTTCGGTTTCCCTGGTCGTTGGCAATAATTTCAACCTTGTCATTTTGCCACACGGCCACACATGAGTATGTGGTACTGTATTTCGAAGAAGAATATAAATACACCGATGAGTTTCAAATAAGATGCATCTTGAATTTGTGCATCTTGAACCTGACACCAAACACGCATGCATCAAACGACATTCATAAATAAAAACGAGAAGAGAGCTTCTAAGTATAGAACGAATAGCGTGCACATCGAAGCATGCGCATATCACCGCTGTGATACAAAGGTTCGTATTACTTACCCGAGATCGATTCCAATGGCAATTTCAGAGTCAGTCATTATGTATGTTGGTGTGTGTGACTCAGGTGGGGATATGATAGATGACAAGTGTGTCACGAGGTCATATAAGGTTTTACAAAAAAATTGGCCGCTTCGTTTGTATTCCACATGATGTTTTGCAGACGCGAATCAGGGAAAATTAAAAAATACATACCCAACGAAAATCAAACCGGGTCTGGCACTTGGCAGTCTGACTACCGCCTACCGGCCTGTCACACACACATACCATGAGATTCCCATCCAGAGACCAGAGCCTCACAGACTCAGAGGTAAATAGCACATGTGTTTGTTTTGATATATTAATTTATCTCTTCACTCCAAAACCCCCGAAACTCGAATAAACGTCACTATGGTTTTATTCCTTTAGGGTCATGGCGTGTCCTTGTAAAATTGTATTTTTAATCTCGGGAGCAGTCCTGAAGCCATTTTGCGGAACCAGGTTTTCGTGATCATTGGTTTTTAACTGAAATGTTAATGGCTTGACTAATTTAAAACTAATAGTATGATAGTTTAATACTTCGTAAAAATTAGTCCATAAGAGCTTGTATGGATCTCCTGATTCCTTGTGTTCGATACATACTTCAACAAATATTGTCGTATGTGGTTACAAATTGGTTGTAGCTGTGACTCAAAGGTCTCACAAATAGAGAAGGCTGTGGATACATTCATACATATATATTTATTTATAGTGATACGTGGTTGTACACGTACAAATATATATATTTATACATAGACACATGGACATACATACATATATATATATGGGTGTGTGTGTACGTTTACAGGAGTAGTAGTATCCACATATTTATATATATATTATATATATATATATATATATATATATATGCATTGACGTACTTTGTATCACTGTGTGTAGATGTATATATATGTGTGTTTATGTTAGTGTGTATTTTTATTTACATGCACATGTATGTTAATATAGAGGAATTTTTATATATGCGTCCATTAAAAAACATGTATATGTATTTAGTGTATGTATATAATACTTGTATACATGATATTATATGTGTGTGTGTGTTTGTGTGTGTATTTCTATATACATGCATACGTATTTAGTATATATTTATAATACTTGTATACGTGATATTCATGTGTACAGTATGTATAAATAACTATACACATGTTTGTTATTGTGTATACGTGTATTCATAAACATATTTATACATAGCCAAGTACAACGATCCTTATTGCTTGTGTGTGAAATACATATACACATATCCCTTTCACCTGTAAATATATTTCTATGTGCTTTAATTCAGTCATATTGGTGCTTATACAGCTAGATCTGGAATGAATACCTTTGTCCACTGTTGTATATATTGCTACACCAATATTCTTGTCGGGTCGCAATCAAATTATAAAAGAATAAAACTAGCTAATTTCCGTCTACGGTCAGTACTCGCCTACCATCTTATGTAAAACTGGAATACTCGTGTTCGTCGCGTCATCTCACGGGCTACCGAATTGTATGCGGGCCGGCCCCGCATTCTGCTGTTTATAACAAATGCGCTTGTACTCTCTGCAAAGTGTTGGTTTTACATTTCAAACTTGCAATTGGCTTGAGTCTGTGCAGTAGTCGCAAATTTGTGATAGATTGAATGTTTGGCGCTAGTACTTGCGTCTTGATTGCTGTTTATTGCAAATATCTGTCGCGGACAATGTTGGAGTAGATATAAATCTAATATTGAGTTGGAAATGCACACTGCATCGAATTAACTACTGCTCGTGACGCAAAAAAAAAAATATCGTGTTATGTTCGTACTCTACTTTTGATTGCCTTGCTGAACGTGTGCACACCGTCCTCTATGAGTACATGGTCTATGACAATATGTGACATTTTTCATCTCATCTCGACTGCCCTCGTCAGAAATTCAATTGAACATGGGCACTATAGCATATATTTGGCAGGACATGCTACGATAATGGGACCGTATCTCAGTTGATAGTGATACTTCAGCAATGCAAAATGCACCGCGCACATATATATCTTTTCAATTTCGGTAACTAGGGTTCCTTCCATAGCTCAATATTTTTCGTGGTCTTTGCATATAACAATTCTTTTGAATAGAGCATAGTAATAGGCTGAAATTGAAATTCCTATCGACCTCTCTAAGTTGAAGTAATATTCGTATAGACTTTATTCTCGGAAAACTATGTTCCTAGTATGTTTACAAAACATCTACCGGTGCCTAGGAAAAGTGTAATGTGCATCAACAGCTCAGCACTCCGGCTTCTGATCTGGCTCTGGATCCTCGCTGTCGATGAACATATCCCAGGCTTTGGGCTGATATGTCTTTTGGATCCATGTCTTATCATCGTCATTTAACGAGCAGTACACCTCGTCATACATCGACGGAGAGAACCCCCCTTCGAATGTGTAAGCTTTTGGACCATTGTCTTCCCACTCCTTCTGTCCTAAAATTTTGTCGTATTTAGACAGGAAATTGCAAAGCCCACAAACTCGGAATTGTAAGATATTGCGATCGTCAGTGTACGCTTCGTTATCCTCGAAATATGCCTCTTCGCTAATTGTAAGGACGCCAATGATACCCCAATCTGCAGCTACCACCCCTCCGAACGCCTTAGCTTTGTTCTTGATGAAAGACCCACTTATGTGTATACCACCATCCTTGTACAACCTATTCACAGCATATACTCCGCCTTTACCTTCCGACTCGTTCTCCGTGAAAGTACCGCTGACCTCAACATCGGGCGACATAATCATCAATGACCTGATCGCACCGCCTCTTGCTCCATAGCCTCTATCGACTGCCTTATTCTTATGATAGTAACCATTGAACTTCACAGAGGCTGAATTGTAGATAACACGAACCTCTGCTGCTGGGGCCTCGCATGCCTCATTCTCGATGAATCTAGCGTCGGGTGTAAATTCGACAACTCCATACACCCATAGTAAGTATACGGCCGCACCCTCGGCATGAACTCCTTCCGCTACGTTCTTCTCCCACAAGCCTCCAATCGTGAGTCGTGAGTGTTCAGGAACGGTTGCGATATATAGAGTACCACCAGTCTCCCTTTTCTCGGTGACGTGGTTTTTGATGAATTGGCTGTTCTTTATCGTTACCTCGCCAGATTGCCCCAAGTACAACACGCTACCATTGATTTCATTATGAAATGCTTCAAATTTCATATCTTCAATATGCAAATTACGGACGTAGTCCCAGTTGTCTGATCGCACCGCAGATGACATCAAACCGGCTACGGTCGGTTGCATATCGAAGTTGTACAACGAAAGCGATTGGTAAGGTTCAGTATCTATGGTTGAATTCAAGTGAAATGCTGATGTGGCTACTTCGTCTAGTGAGACCGATACCCATGCTCTCTCCCTATCGCACTCAACACCTACAATAGACAGCGAAATGTGCAAGAATATCGGATTGAAAACGGCCTGCAACCCTCCGATATAGATTATATCACCCGACTCTGCCTTTTTGATTGCCGTTGTCATAGACGAATAGCACTCGTTATTCAAAAGAGTTTTGCCTGAACACTCACAAAGCTGGATCTGTGTCGCGAGAGAAACTTGAGATGTGTCACTCAGAGACAGATCTTGGTTCAGCTGTATTCTAAGCGTCGCGTCCTGTTCATCATCACTGCTATAGTCCGGTGTAGGATTTGCTGAGACTTGTTGTGGTATGAGAAAGCTAGCACACGCTAACGTGGTTGAGATGACAAAGGAAATTGGTGTCATTATTATCCTGAGTGTATGCGCAGAAAATGATACACCCTATGGATATTTATACAACAAATCGAGGAACTTCCCCATCTTGACCAGAACAACCGGCAAGAGTTCATAATCATCAAACACATGATCGATCATGGTTCTAGTTAGCAGCTTTGTTAATACATTTCACAGATACCCAAACTATTCTATTTGTAGTAGCTATGGAATAATTGTTTTGTACTCGCGCGTAAAATTACAACCACTAAAGTACACTGTAGTGTGGTGATGCGTGGTGATCACAATCCGATAAAAAGCATTGTAAAAAGGATCTATTTATAAACGAATTTATATTTTTTTTATGAAAACAAAATAAAGTGAAATGTAATCTTTTTTTTTAAATGGCTTGGGCCCTTGGGGCTGGAGTTGGGGTGCAGCTGTGCAGGTCTGCAGGACTGCAGGCCGCAGGCAATATCGCTGAACTTATTTTAAAACTTTTAACAAGTGTTTCAACTGATTATTTTTAATAGTCAGTATTCTATTTATCTATGTTAAATGTATTGTATTTTAGTAAGTAAAAATCCATATTTTTATATACATCTATATAGAGCAATCTATTTTTATTTATATCCTTTGTAAAATATATGTACATACATACATACATATTGTAGCCTCCAGGTATTTTTGACCGGAAAACATTGCTTAGCGGGGGTTCCCAAAATCGCAGACCTAGGGAACGGGGTTGAAAAGTTGGCGGAAATCGACCTGGC
>NW_014039116.1:9132-15041 GCF_001186125.1 Sphaeroforma arctica JP610 | reverse complement strand
ATATATATATCGATATATATATTTAAACATATATTTATCATAATAAAAATAAATAAATATATATATATATATATATTTTTTAGATTAAAATAGACTGTGCATCATATTCAGATTTATTCTGTGGTACTATGTATATGTCTAAGACCGTTTCATATTAAGTCGCTACTTTTCATTCAATATTTGGATTTAACATTTAAGAATCTGGACGGACGCGATTTTACCAGTGGAGTCCATCAAGCATTCTTCGCTGGCGCTATCGAAATCCTCAAATGTAGCAACGGGGTTTTCACAGTCCTCATCCAAGTAGATCTTAGCACTGCCGGTGGCTCCAGTGAGCTCGATTTTAGCATACACTGTTGATGAAGAATTATCCGCGCTTACTTTCTCGCAAGACCCATCTGTGGGCACCTTCGTACCTTTTTCGCCAGTGATGGAAGAACCGCCGGACTCACCACAGTCGGTACCCATAAATCCCTCTACCGTCATTTCTTCACAAGCTACTGAGGGATTACAAGGGAACTCACCATCCACCTTGGTTTCCATGACAGCGACCATGCCAATACTTGCTGTTTGCTCCTTGCATTCTCCAGTGAAATCAGTTACTTCGGCGACCAGGTTATCCTCGCATTTGTCATCTGACATGTATATTTGTGCTTCGTATGCTTCCGATGTCGCGTTATATGTTCCCAACACGAAAAGGGGAAGGGAACCTCCTTCAATGGCAGTACATTCTCCAACTACTAGCTCAAAGTCCTCAATCAGAGGATCATTCTGGCACTCGTCACTTTCACCCAACCATGCGCTTAGCGTCATGGTATCGCCTTCGGCACATGGCCCATCATCGGCTCTACGTGCCGACAGAGCCAGAGTAGTGGCAAATGTTGTAGCTAGAACGGCTGCTTTAAACATGGCTACGTATTTGAAAATTATAACAAAATTGATTCTTGTGTATATATTTTAATTTAATCACGTCTCAACTAGTTTAAATACTGTTTGGAGGAGAAACTTTTGGACATATTGCTTAACTATGCCCAGCAGTTTTAAAAAGCATACGCATTGGTAAATAAAAAAGGTTTGTAGATTTGATTAGATTGAGCATTTAGACGTGAGGAATAGGTTCGCAGCTAATCACTATGGAATGGAATCAATGATCAATCAACTTCAATCATACAGCCAAGTTACCAATACAGTTTCTGAACAAGAATACTCAATACTGAGATAAACCTCTGACCATAAATGGTAAAACAATGCTGGTGCCTGGTGGATACTGGTTTGAGAGCAGAAGACTATAATATATAAACATTAAAAAAATAACCTATGCTTCTTAGACTCTCTAGAGTTAATCTCAAATATCAAGTTCACTCACGAGTTCAGACCAAAAGAAGGTCATCACGTGCCTTTCATTGTCTCAGACTGTTTGATTTGTTTACAACCAGTAGAAACTTCGATGGGAGGCACGACACAAGGCCAATTTTTATAGAAGAGTTGCATAAATACATAGGTAGTATTACTTGTGTGTATGCTGGCTTCTACGCGGGTAAGAACTAGGACGGTAGGTTGACTGTTCGTCACGGCCACCATGCCACACCGTCATTCGGCCACAGTTATCCTCGCCTACAGGCTACAGGCTACAGGCTTCAGGCTTCAGGCTTCAGGCTTCAGGCTTCAGGCTTCAGGCTTCAGGCTTCAGGCTTCAGGCTTCAGGCTTCAGGCTTCAGGCTTCAGGCTTCAGGCTTCAGGCTTCAGGCTTCAGGCTTCAGGCTTCCGGCCTACAAGAGGTATATTTAAAAAAATAAATAAATTACAACATAGACAATTACCACAGATTTTATTAAAATATGACCTGGTAAACGACAACTTTCAACTAAATACGATAAATACAAAAGCTAATAAATATCATGATTCATGTCGTCTAGCTAGAGTCTGAAAAAAAAACAAATGTCGCAGATCGAAACTTCGACAGGTGAAACTGAACTGTGAAAGTCACAGAAATTAATCAGGACATGAATTTAAAAATAAAATAAAAATAAAAACAAATCGCCCCTTTTCAAAGTACTGTGTCAGTCAGTCAGTGTGTTGTTTACCAGGCCAAGAAAAGTCAGTATTTTATATATTGCTTTCATAGGCTATGTTGCTTTGCAGTGAAAACAAGAAAAATCTGGAACATTTGAAACAAAAAGTAATGATGCATTTTTCAAATGCATTTTATATATTTTACTTTATTATTATGGGTTACTCTATTTTTACTTCTGGAATCCGAGTATGACTCCAAGAGTACCTCTAGACCAAATCCAGACTGAAATCATTTATAGGGGATAGGGGCCGGGAGGGGAAGGTCCAGACATAGGTCAGGTCAGATTTAGAATTTATATTCCCCCCCCCCCCCCTCCCCTCGATTTTGGGGACTAAATAAACCCTAAAACAAAGTAGCACATCCGAACCGCCTAACAACACAGCATAAAAATTTGATGAGCAAATAATGCATCCCATACCGACTTCTGAACTTCGCATGGAGTCATGGGAGTTGGATATGGAAAAGGTTCCCTCTTTTTAAAACCCAAAATAAAAAAAGACTCTAAGAGTAGTTTATAAATAAATATTTTGAAAAATATATAAAAATTATTTACATATTTTACACACAATACTTGTGTATAAATATTTACTTCATCTTTAGTCTTAACAGCACGCGTTAGACGTGAGTCATGAGTTCATGACTCACTCTACGTGAGCTAAGCCGACCAGCTGTTCCACGGCTGGAGCCTGGAGCCAGTGGAGCTTGCCCTGCACTATATTCATGGCTTTCAGTTTTATATATTCATACTCTCCCTCTATTGCATAATGGAATATTGACAAAAACTCAAGATACGATTTATGAGTTCTGAGATCTGAGTTGAGAGTTGAGGCCGAGGGCTTGCCGTCTCTCTCTACCCAGCTCTCTACTACTGGTATTTACTACTAGCTCTAGTTTAGTAATATTAGTCTCTCTCTCTCACTCTAGTAGTAGGGAGCAGAGAGAGAGAGTAGTACTATGTGGTAAATAGTAATAATAGAAAGAGAGAGTGCGTCTACCCTACCTCTACTCTTACTCTCTTGCTAGCCATTTACTATGTAGTTGAGAGAAGAGAGAGAGAGAGGTCAGGAGTGAGGAGTCAGGACTCAGGACCGTCAGGGGTAGAGAGGATACAATTTCACACTTTCTCTCTCCACTCTCCTCTACTAGTAGAGATTAGAGAGTAGTGAGGTAGCAAATACATACACTACATATGTATATTTGCTAAAAAATAAAAAATAACAAATGCACACAGTAACCATTGCACGAGAAGCAAGGTCAAGATTATCTCTCTAGAAGTTGACGCCCAATGCCCAACGGCCGCAATCAGGCCAAGTCCCAATCTCTGTTTATAATTTTGTAACCTCTTTATATTTATAGCAATGAACTTTGACAAAAATGCAAAACAAGAGAGAACTGGAACCTGCTCAGGAGATAAACACCGCATAATCTACTCCATAATTACTTCTAAAAGCTCATTAGCATGTTGTAGCACGCGACAAGTGAGCAACCGTAGTTTTCGAAATGCTTGTGGCCATTCTGAGTACGAATGGTCGTGAAACTCTTGACTACTCTTGACTATGTCACTACTCGGTAGTTCGGTATGTACCAACTTACCTATCACTATGTACTTCAGTGCTGGGTCGAATGCCCATCCACATGCCACTATTAAAAAAACTTATAAGCATCGCATGACTCGAAGGACGACAGCGATGCCAGAAGTGTAATACCATATTTGCGAACACTTTGCCAACAATAATTATATACTGCACTTTGCCAACAACCCTCTATCGCCAATAATCTCATATCGGTGGTATATTTGAACTACCAGTGGTCGTATAGTGTATATTCTGTCTTTCAAACAGATTTCCGATAGGAAATTTCCAACTAGGCTGTTTATTGTGCATACGTTCATAGTTGTCTTGTTGAAAGCATTTACTAATGGTCATACATTGCCCCTCGAGGGTTTGGTGATTCCGCCCCGCCTGTCCGCCTGCGCCGTTCCTGTGAAGACATTCGCAAAGATATAAGAAACCAATCTAGTGATTGATGTTGATACAATCTGTGTACAAATGTGTCGTTGATACGATCTGGGTACAAATGAGTCATGCTGTAGAATAGTGATAAGAGGTGATGGTACAGTTACATAGTGTAATGTGCAAAAGATGCTAGTCACAAGCGATGGAGCTACAGACAATATATTTAGATACTACGCCAAATTGTAGTCAAGCGACAGTACATATAGCGGTTGTAGTGAAGGAAGTTAACTTGTGAGCAGCGATTACATCGCAGTCACAGCAAAAAAAAAGAATGCTGTTTGATGAATTGGTAACAATTGACTATAGGGAGATATTTGATAATCTAATATATTTTCAATATTTATGATGTATATCATCTTAGCAAATATGCATGACAACAGTTCGCATAGTAGCAATCAATGCGTATACGAATAACCGGACATATACATAAAGCGACGTACAACAAACTGAAATCACTATTCACACATGCACAATAAAGTCTACAGAGATCCGAAATGTATACCGTTGCAATCCGAGTCTAAGCGTATCAGCTCTCAGGTACCATTTGGCAAACTCTAGCTGCAATCTAGATCCAGAAGCTTCACCAAAGCCATTACAATGCACGGTTGCACATACACGACGAATGGACACTCACATACATACAGTCACAGATATCTACACTAGCAAGTCCACGCACAAAGTGGCGTTTCAAATCGAACTTACATACATATGGGCCGCTATGTCCGGGTCTTGTCTGCATAAGATGATCCATCCCCGGTGCCAAGTGACTGCTACTCAGGTGCGACGCTGAATAGTTGCGAGTGATGGGGCCTGAGGGATATCCTATACCCACCCCACGATGGCTACAATGCGGGAGGTGTGTAGTTGTGCAGGTCAGATCAACGTATAACATATATACCTAAAGTATATGATGTTATAGTGTATATGATATATTAAAATGTATATGAAATATTATGACGTTCATTTACAAGGAAATAAACGTGAATACAATCGTTAGTGTATGCCACATAACCATGGCTGCAGCACGCGATGCGTGTAGTTGGGCATGTCAGGTAGATATATAATACACACGAATCTAATAGGTATCATACTTAATAGGGGAAATATGGAATGTAACCGTTGGTGGATGGCCTCACAAGCAATGCCGAGATTGATCTAGTCATAAAGCACATACGCTGTGTCAATTGGCGATATTATAATAAACAAAAGTGATTGTATAGTAGTACTTGTAGGGCATCTATAAAATGCTGTGTAGGGAGGCGTTAAAGCTACAATCAAGGCTTGATGCTAGAGTGCGGGATCGATGATCTACGTATTGGCGGTCGAGGATGTTGGGACAGTAGACACCACAGGCCAATCAACCAACGAAGCTACACGCACCACCAGCCACACAGGGAAATCAGAGCAATACTCAGACCCTTCGGATATTACGACAATGTCAATACCAACGACACACGTGCATACACGCATATACCAGATAGGTGTGCATGTATAAACCCATGTGTATCTATTCTAAAACAAAGCGTCTGAGTGCGCAAGAGTGTACTCAAGACAGTGTCCAAACACATCACGGATAACTTACGTAGAGAAACTATTGCGGCTGGCACGTCTCTGTATGCATGAGTCCAAAAACTTGCCAAACTGGCGAGAGGTTGCGCTCGTGGGGTTGAAGTCGTTGATTGTCTGCGTGCTCTGTGAGAATATTGGAGTATAGGACATGAACATTGTATATGGATATGAGACCAGGCTTGTACATACATAATCACAAACACAAACACAGACACACACACGCTCACACACACACACACACACATATATAT
>NW_014039116.1:0-6514 GCF_001186125.1 Sphaeroforma arctica JP610 | reverse complement strand
AAAATCATATTTATTCAAAGAACGAAAGTTTCATATAGCTTGCTATTACCGTCACATGCATTCCATCTTGAAATGCACAGACATATACATAACTCTCCACTGCATACCTTGACATCTATGTTGCAGCCCACAGTGCCGTAGGGATCCTTAGGGACCTCTCTGTGACAGAGGGCGTGTACAAAAGAAGTCTTTCCCACCCCACTATCACCTACTACAAGCAAGCGAATGCATGGACTGGTCTCGTCCATCGGATTATATATAGATATATGTATGCTATGAAATATCTCCCATCTGACTATCGATGATGTTATTTACATGTGAATAATGAAATCAACTACCACTTCTATTTTCCTATTAATATTGTCAATTGCAAGTGCGTGTGTTGTTCGTTATTATAGAACTCTTGGTTGGGTTCAGAGCCAAGTGCATGTACTAGACGAACCAATGTAATGCGACTATTTTTCAGAACTAGGTAGAACGACCCACCCCACAGGACAATAGAGGAGTTAATGAAGCGCACAGTCTAGTAGAAGCACTACACGCAGTTGCGTACTGTGTGTACGACAGACGCAGCACTGAAGGATTACAGAAGGTATATGTTATATTCGAATCATATAAACAAATACAGACCAAGGTTGTCGCAGGAATTTGCTTGTTTGATTTATGTATTGATCTTGTTTTGTTTTTTGTTTAAAAAATAACAAAACAAGAAAAACCACTTTTTTTTTGAAGCTATTTTTATAGCCCTCATTTTCATAGCCCTCTAAAATTGAACACCATTTAGTTTAAAAAAAAATAGGGTGTTTCAAAAAACAAAAAACAAAAAAAACTTAAAATATACATACTTTAGAAGGGCAAGGTTGGCCCACGCACCCAAACTGTAGGTGCAAGACCACACTATTTGGGCACCTCATCGAGTGTCATAGACCCGTTGTTGAACCTGCTCGTATCAAGCATAAACTGTGTGATAGTTCATCTATTGGCACTACCTCACCTTTCACTCACATCTATATCCTAAGTTCTGCACTCTCCTCTGCGCTCAATACTTCATGCGTGTACCTATACACTTCACATAACCGTTTTTGGTTGTCAACTACTGATTGACAGTACAACTCTGAATAGCAGATACCTACTGCCCTTCCGCATGGTCCCCTCATTTGCTGTGTTTGCACGCCCTAGAAGTATTTACTGCAATGTGTTGAACCGAGCTCGTATTTTAAGGTGCGTTCACATAGACACTGGTGTCGTTTATTTATGCAAGATGCAGTTTTGCCTTCCATCAGAATTTTATAAACCCTAGAGCCCAACCTAGCACCACCGATATAACCATAGCACGAGGCATGTACCAAAGGATCATGTCTGCCATATTCTTGATGGCATTGATTCATCACAGGGAGAGCCAAACAAGACACTATCCTCTCATCCAACGTGGCAGCATTCATCTCGTCGAACTGTGTTATACGTAACGCACCCACCTCATGTAAACTGCATCTACACTCCTTACTAGTACCACGAAGAAGGTCTATTTCGGGCATCATTCCCTTGTCTATTTCATCTACCATGGACTTAAGGTTGTTAGTATGTGGTTACCCATTCCGTCGAACGTTGTCATCCTTCCCCTGTCCCTTCTCATCGAATGTAAAGAGTCTTATACATCCATACTCGCACGCATTGCTGTTGTCTGATAATAGGACAAAGTAGTGTCCCTCCTCTCGTCCAGGGGTGCATGCCCATTGCCTTAGGTGTCGTCCCCCATCTACAACCATTGACCATTAATTATGGGGTCACCTTTGCCCTTCTCATCGAACATAAAGTGTCTTATACATCCATACTCTCACGCATTGCTGTTGTCTTACAATAGGACAAAGTAGGTCCCTCCTCTCGTCCAGGGGTGCATGTCCATTGTCTTAGGTGTGGTTCCCCATCTTTATCCATTAACAATTATTGGGCCACTTTTGCCCTTCTTCTCGCACGTCAGCTGTCAACTATACAGTTCCGCTTGTGAATGATCCCTCTCACACAAAATCCCAACACATGTCTATCCTCTCGGTCAACGGTGAGTGTACGGTGTCTGTGTATCGTTGCTCTACTCATCGAACGAGATGGTCTCTCCCTCGCCCTTCCATCGGATGCGAAGGGATTGCTACACATCAACCCCCTCCACACGCACTCACACACTCACGCTCAAACACACTCACACTCACACTCACGCCGTCATAATCGCGCGTATCACATCTATCCTCTCGTCTAACGGGGCGTGTGTGGTGTCGCGAGTGTCGTTGCCCCATTCATCGAATGTGGTGATGCTCGTGATCCTGTTCTCATCCGTCACCTGAGGACACTGAGCGTCTCTGATGCGTTGACGCTGCTGTATGTTTAGTGCTTGCACGCGCTCGAAGCGCTGGGGGGGGTTAAAGTGTACGGAATGGAATAGACGGGGTTGGTGAATGGGGAGAAATGGACTGACTGACAACTGGTATAATTGCACGGAATGCAAGAGACGGAATGATGGATGGGTACAAGAGGATTGATGGAGAGCTAGTATACGAGTAATAGGTCATGGTGATATAGTACTAGGTATAGTACTAGGTATAGTGTTATTGTACCAGGTATAGTGTTATACTATGGATCAGAAGTAGTGTACGGTGGAGATATCTTGGATAACTATATCCCCCCCATATATATATATATATATATATGTAAGAGCATCTGCACCAACTGGGCCCCAAGCACATCGACTACATACATAGATAAGAACTAAATAGAACAACCATCACACACGTAGCTGTAAAGGTAGGACGCATGTGCTACTACACATCCATCTGTATAAAGACAGGACATGAGCCCTAGAACTGACTGAGACGATTGCAAGTGACCGGTACGATTGCACACTTAAAAGAGAAGAAAATGCCACATCAAGCGTACCTCCGTAGCACCGTTAATACACATACTAACCCCCCCCCTCAAAAATAATAAAACAGTCGCAGAAATGGGTATCGAAGCTCAGTCACTTTTCTGGCCATGCATGCAAAAAAAAAAACAACGAGCACACGAACGACTACATCGATAAACAACAAGCACATGAAAACCCTACATCAATAAACAACAAGCACATGAAAATATATTCATGGACGCGTAAGGTTACGGCTGTGGTGCATCGCGCTGCCCTGTAACGACCATATGACACGTTAGTACATCTCCCACCTCACAGCAACCACCCCATGCAACACCTTTCTCGTAACACAAGTAATCATGTGCAAGCGTACAGATTTAAAACAGGCTGCGTACGATATTTTATATTCAAACAGGCTACACACGATATTCAAACAGTGCGCATGCTGTATAATAACCATCACATGCAATACCTTTCCCATAACACATCCTATACATGTGCACGTGTACAGACAGGCTACACACGATATTCAAACAGGCTGCGCATGCTGTATAATAACCATCACATATAATACCTTTCCCATAACACATCCTATACATGTGCACGTGTACAGACATTCAAACAATCTGCGCATGCTGTATAATCCATAACTCCCATAATACTAGATATACAGCATGTGCCCCCGTACCAACATCCACATGGTAGCCAATATATCCCCAGGCGACATGCCACCCCCCCCAATGCTCTCACCTCGATACCCGCCTGGGCCATTGCCTTAGAGTACCGTGCCGCCCCCTCATCCGCACGCTTCTCCTTATACCGCTCCATGTACAAGTTCAGATACGACCACATGGCGTATACCTGCGCCCCCGCTAACACCTGCAGGGCTATGAGAGGCCTGAGCTTCATGCTAGCCCACACAGCATCGACCGCCTTGTAGCACACGGGCAAGGACAAGGCCGTCACAGGGCCGGTGGTGACGGTGTCGAGGTTGATGATATGTTGTAGTTCATGGGCGGCTTGGAATAGCGCTTGTTTCTGCACAGTACGGTGGGGGAGGGATAAGGTACACGTTTAGGGTTTAGGGTATAAGGTTTAGGGTTTAGGGTATAAGGTTTAGGGATTAGGGATAAGGGATAAGGTTTAGGGTAGAGGGTATAAGGTATAGGGACTAGGGTTCTGTTGGGGTTCTGTTGCCTTGTGCCTCAGAGGCGGGGTCATTCACGCGCAGGCGCCATTGGGGTGCTCTGGTAGTTGGTGGTGTGCTACAGCTTATGAGCTGGTTGGAACACCTCACGAAAGTGGCTGGTACAACACGGTAGGGATGAAAACAGTCCAGGGGCTTGGGTTAGGGAGTAGATAGGAGGGTTGTGGGAAGGCTTTTTCTGAGGGAAAAATGTGGCATTCTCACGCACACACTTGATGAGATTGTGAGTAGCTTTAAGGGTGTAGTAAGTAGCTTTAAGGGTATAGTAGTTGGCTTTAAGGGCACAGTAGACAGCGATAAAGGTAAAGTAGATAGCTTTGACACGCACACTTGTGGGGACCAGCACCCGACTATGTGAATATGATTTCACACCGGAGAGACGCCCTGGTGAAGGAACACACAGCCGAGTGCCAAAGTGAAGCTCAACCCCTACAAACCCTGCGCTTGAGAATGGGACCAATACTCATACCTACAACTACAAATAGAGACCACCCCACTCACCTTGGTGACTAGAAAGTACTCGTTGGCCTGGGTACTCATACCTACGACTCCCAATAGAGACCACTCCACTCACCTTGGTGAGCAGAAAGTAGTCGTTGGCATGGGCACTCATATCTACAACCACGAATAGAGACCACCCCACTCACCTTGGTGAACAGAAAGTACTCGTTGGCATGGGTACTCATACCTACGACTACGAATAGAGACCACTCCACTCACTTTGGCGAGCAGAAAGTACTTATTGGCATGGGTACTCATACCTACAACTATGAATAGAGACCACCCCACTCACCTTGGTGAACATAAAGTACTCGTTGGCAAGGGTACTCTTACCTACGACTACAAATAGAGACCACTCCACTCACCTTGGTGAACAGAAAGTACTCGTTGGCATGGGTACTCATACCTACGACTACAAATAGTGACCACTCCACTAACCTTGGTGAACAGAAAGTACTCGTTAGCCTGGGTGTTTGCGTCCGTAGGCTGTGCGGCCTCGCCTATGACGAGCAAACGGTTTATCGGCACCCCTGGCGCCTGCAAGTGGAGGTAGTGTGTTTCACAGGTGTTATAGCTGGACTACGTGGTAGTGGTTAAGACCACGGTACTAGTATCGAATGAGGGCAGTAGGTGAATTTAAAATAGGGATTTGATCTAGCGCTGGCACCTGTTATATGTGGACGGTATGTAGGTATATCTATATGTGTGTACAGGGTAGGTATGTAGGTATATCTATATGTGTGGACAGTACAGGTATGTAGGTATATCTATTTGTGTGCACAGGGTATAACTATATATGTACACAGGATAAGCTAGTGGTTTTTTGTATACAGATGAGCTCCGGTGTTGAATTAACTTTTCTTCGTTGTTTGTACCGTAGGCTCTTTGTATACTCGAAGCATCACGTGTTAAGCTCCGAGTCTGATAATTCTGTTCTGTGAGTGTCATAGTACTAGAGTCAGGCGACTATTCGCGAGTGCATTTTATATCTATAGGCGCCCCTGTGGTTACGGGGAGAGTGGTTCACTGCAGTGATGAACCACGAAGAAGCCCATACTTTCCATCTATTCACATAGCAATGACACTGTTGGATTCTTGGATCTAGATACCATACCCGATAAGGAATGGAATATGTAGACCACTTTCAGTAGATATAGCAGACAGTTTTGTATATATACATACAACTGTGACAATTTTACAGTTTGTTAACGCAGCATTTGGCAATTAACAAGCCTGTATTACCACCAGCCTATCCACACACATAAGAGAGCACAATTCCTTATGTATATACTCACACACACACCAACCCCTTTCTACACATGCACGCTCATCACTTCCTTCAGATACCTACCACCGTAGCCATGGGCAGTCTGATTACTGCCCCGGTGGGCAGGGCTGTGTGGCCACTACACGAAGCAGAGAACAGGCCAGTGCTGCCAATGACACGCAGGTTATTGACCCGCTTGACACCCCGCCTCTCGGCCATACGTCGGATATCGGCCTCTAGCGGGTGTGGCTTCTCAGCTGTTAAAATAACGGGGTATAATATGGCAATTGCGAGGGTCTGAGTATATGTTGGTGAGATCTTTGTTTCCAACATACGGTCATTGTTGAGATCCTTCGAGGTGCCTCGCTCGGATTTGTCTTGAACATTATGAACTATCGATCGAGGGTTGTGTACTATCATGGGTTTGCCCTACATATTCTTATATAGAAAAACACATTCTGTATACATATTCATATATAGTAATACAAATTCTGTGTACATATTCATCAATAGGAATACAGATTCCGTGTACATATGCGCAGAAACTTTGTGGCGTGACCTAAATCTTGTTTCTGAGTATCACCTCTCACCTGTTTGTTCGACAGTTCAATATTAAAACAGAGATGGTTGAGAATACACAAGCAAT
>NW_014039117.1:7136-15054 GCF_001186125.1 Sphaeroforma arctica JP610 | reverse complement strand
CTACATAAAAACCATTTTAGGAAACTTAAGTTCCTCGTACTATTAAGAGTACATTTAGGAAACTTAATTTCCTCGTACTATTAAGAGTACGTTTATAATTAAAGTACTGCTTAAGAGTACGTTTATAACATAGAGTCTAATGTGGAAGCTAGGTTTATTACATACCTACGGGCATTTGTATGTATTTTAAGTTTATATGTTCCTTGACAAGGTGAATCACTTGCATCAATCGTACATGTATAGTATTTTGACTGTGGCCAGTGCCTATTCCAATTTTTGCTTGACTTATGCTATGACCTGTAAATGATAAGTGAAAGAACAACATCTCTGGAAGTAACACATCAGAACGACCGTCAAGTATGTGATGCGGCTCAAGCACCTCTACCAACTTCATAAATACATCCAGCGGCATTCGTAGGCATCTTACGTGGTATCGATGATTATCACTTTTATTAACTTCTGTTAGCATACGTGCCCCTCTTGTATGATCAGGGTTGTACACAACATATTCATCACGATCGCGATCAGCATCCTCTAGTATCGCAACAACTAATGCTATAACTGTATGTGTAACTGCAATATATAGCGTAGCTGCTAACAAATTCTTTTTGTACTTGTATTTATTGTCCAAACTGTGTACACGTGATCATAACTTGCATTGAGACATAGCATTGAGAGGTACAAATGCACCCATACAATGCATATAGTATTTTGAATCCATAAAAACTTTTTATTGTGTGTTGCAATGACAACGTTTTATTTTAAGGGCCCCTCAAATCGTTTTACGGTTTCAATGGCTTTTTTTATACGTATTCTTGAATAATGTCCAATATTTTTGGAATAAGCTGCTTGCGAAACTTCTACAAAAACACGAAATATAATCTTCAATAATGGCCGTTAATAATAAATGGCCATTAAATTTTGAGTGAGTTGCAGACTTGCAGGAGTCCATTTTTAAACAATGGACATTATCAGTTTTGAATAATGTCCATTATTGCAATAAGGTGCTGTTCTAGCAATAATGGGCATTATTTATATTGAGTTGCAGAACAGGGCCTAAATGTTTGTAATATTTCAAATTATGTATGTATTGCATATGTATGTATTTTAAATTAAAAAAAAACATGAAATAATGTGTAAAACTGTAAATATGTATTATGGGACTTTTTTTCCGTTTCGTCTTCTGATAAATAGCGGTATAAATACATATCCTTCTATTTTTTTTAAAAACAAATCAAGCAAGGAGGCTAGTCTGAAATTAATTTTTCGTTGTTTTTTATAATATTCTTTTTTAATTCGGTATTTCAGACAAGAATAACCAAAAAGATAATTGTAAAAAAACACTAGGGATAATAATAATATTTATTTCAATAATATTCAATCAAAGGGGCAAAGGTTATGAAAAAAAATATTTGAAATCACGAAAATATTTTGAAAATCAATAAAAAAAATGACACTCTAATTTCAGCCAATGCCCATTTTTATACAGACTTGAGAAAAATCTACCTACTAGGTTTATGGGCCTTGCAATACGATAGCTTCCTGTTCTCTTCCAATCGGTGTACAGAGATGATTTAAAAAAAAATACGATAAAAAGAGTAAATTTACTCTTTCTAAATTTAAAACACGTGTCCCGATTCTTTCAGAATTCCCACTCGAGTTTTGGATGAAAAAAAAATTCGTATTTTGACAAAACAAAAAGTACTCTTAACATTCGCACATTTTTTTTCGCTTGCCACAAACTCATATGCAAGTTATCTTACTCGACGCCCGACGATTTTATTTATGAGATTATCTGTTTGTGTTTTTTGGCAGCCTTTTTTCTAGTTGGAAACTCTTGAACAATGGCAAAACTGTGCGTCATCTGCGCTAAGAAAGCAACAAAAGCATGTCCTTGTAAAAATGGAATTTACTACTGCGGACCTGAACATCAGGTATGATGGGAAGGATTGGGAACTTTGGGTGTATTAATTGTGACTTGCAATCGCTAATGTTTGTTGTTAATTGTGACCTGCAATCGCTAATGTTTGTTGTTAATTGTGACTTGCAATCGCTAATGTTTGTTATTAATTGTGACTTGCAATCGCTAATGTTTGTTATTAATTGTGACTTGCAATCGCTAATGTTTGTAGGGTATAGGTATAAGGTTTTCTACTCGAGAGGGCTTGATAATAGGCATGATGAGGATAGAATGTATCATCTTTCGCTAGCTGTAAGGCTTTGAGATTTGGTTAAAAATGTTTTGCGCGAATGTGGAATATTTCATGTTAACGCAATGAAGAAAACGTTGGAACTCAACATAAACGTTAACGAGCTAGAAAGAAGGCTTATATTCCGAGTTTGTGCGAAAACAAACGTTTAACGGATTAGCGTTTACGAGACGACATAATCTACAATGAAATCTGCTTGGTAGTTTATGTACTGAATGTCGTCTATAAAAGCGCATTTTAGTATGAAGGTCAGATACAGCGATATTTATCATACCACATCATTGAAGTACAATGACAAATATATCTAGCCACGAGTAAGATCTTCGATTCCTTAGGACTGAATTTAATTGAGTCTATGCCAGAAGCAATCATTTGTAAGTATGTTGTATTTACACTGCATTTTATCCATCCGAATCCGGTTCGACAAACTTAATCTTACATTTGCAGTGGTTTCATATTCAAAGTCTATGAGAAGAGGTGCCTGCAGGATTCTTGTATCTTGTCAATCCTAATTGATTGCTGTTATTTTATGAAAATCTAAACTTGTGGAATATAGAAAAGTCATTTTTTTCATTCATGGCAAACATAAAGACGGGCTATACAAGTTACACACTTGTAGTACTGACACTTTATTTTGGGCTATATCGATTTCATCAGAAATATGATTGGGTGCGAGAAGGTGGGCATAAGTACGAATGTCGACTGTACAAGCTAGAACGCATCGCCAAGGCAAAGGCCAAGGCGGCAGCGCTCGAAGCAGCAGCAAGGCTCAAGGTGGGGACCAAACCCGACACGGAAGCAAAATCGAAGAAGCCAGACTCGGTGCCTGTGGAGACAACGCCAACGAGCGTGCCGGAAGCAGACACAAATAGCCATTTGACGTCCAGAAAGGGATCCAAGAAGAGCTCGAAAAGGGCTTCCCCGGCGCATGCGATGAAACGTAGTTTAAGATCGGAAAGGGAAACAATTCGAGCTTCTGATTTAAATGGGGCGGAAGGAGATGTATTGCCTTCGGATCCTACGCAGAACAGATCAGGGAATGCAAGCAATGCTGCGACAGACAACGGGGACAAAACGTCTGCAGCAGCAGTCGAAGTTGTGTCAGAGGTTCAGAAAGGCGCCGAGAACGACACATTGACAGAAGCGAAGTCCACTGAGAGCAAGGAGACTGACATCACACCAGACGCACAGTCGAACAACCCAGACACATCAGCGACAAGTACTGCGCCTGTGGCGGCGGATAGTAATGGAGCGCTTGAGTCAAAGTCCGCACCCGAGGATACCAATCAGACTAAGAAACTAGAGGTCGCACAGAAGAGTACGGAGTCAGAGGAATCACACAAGGCTGCGAATTTAGACTCCACTATCACAGCAACAACCGGCGCAGTGGCGGCGCTCAAGGATGTAAAGTACATATCTGTGGATGATTTGCCGTTGAAAATCGCGGCAGTGCTGAAAACGAATGCCTTCTCCGCCTACAAATTGATGGATGAGGCCGTACTGATCAAGTTGGCTGGACCCGTTAATCCGAAGAATTTTCAGATACCCTGCTTTAGCGACAAACACAAGGAAGCGAGGGAACGCTTCTATAAGCCAAAGAGGGTGCGGCGGAAACCGTACAAACGACAGCCGGTGCAGGCACCTGAGGCCGACTTACCAGGGACCGGGCCGAACAGGCGGAAGTATAAGATAACAGGGAAGTATACAAAGAAAAGCAAATTTGTATCACCACCAGGGGCAATATTTACCACATACGGCGCAACTGATGAACTGCAGAGACAATTACGACTTATCAATCACCCACAACCACGGCAACAACAACAGCCACAGCCACAACTGCCACAGCAATGGTCTGAACGGACAGAGTCTCAGCCCCTACCACTGAGAACGGCACCAGCACAGCCGGCCACCGGGAAAAAATCTCCGGAAGTCTTTAGGCACAGCGACAGCCACATAGTGTCTGGCGCTAATGTGGCGAGCAACAAGCGCCCACCACAGCACAGCATGCCGACAAGCACGTCAGATTTATATGGGAATACGTCCTGGGGGCAGAACAGCACCTTCAGTCAGTCGAGTGATGGGCTGAATGACCCACTGACGCAGGCTTCATCACACACCACTCCGATCGGAGCACAGCAAGCCTTGCCACGCCCAGTCGGCTGTCCACGGGGTGTCTCACAAGTACCAGAGCAAGACCAGTGGCAAAGAATGCAACAGCAGGCTCAGCAACCACAGCAACAGCCACGATCGATGGATCCACCATATATGCAACGAATGCCACAGGAAAATGCAAACGAATATACCAGCTCGGGTGATACTGGTTCTGGACCAAAACCACTCGAATTTTCGTCGTTTGTCAATGAGAATGGAGTAAAGTATGAAGGGATGGCAGACGAGTGCCCTACAGCGCCCCCGCGGAAGATATTCACCACATTCGGTGCCACTTACGAGTTACAGAAACAACTACGACAACTCAACCAACCGAAACAGCAGGCATATCAACCTCACAGCGGGATTGCTCACGCTCCAAGCCAGGGTCAAACTTCAACTCCGGTACAATCGAATCTATCCGAGAATGTGCGTGTGTCACAACAGCAACAGCCCATGCAACAACCACAACAATTCAAGCCACAGCCACAGAAGCCACATCAGCAAAACCAACAACCACAGCAGTACACGCAGGCACGACAGCATGGGATGCAGCAACAGCCACAAGCATATACTCAACAGCAAAAAACATACCAACAACAGCCGCAAACACATCCTCAGCAGCAACAAACATACCAACAGACTCAACCGAAACAGCCGCAAACATATACGCAACAGCAACAAACATACCAACAGACACAACAGAAACAGCCGCAAACATATACTCAGCAGCAACAAACATACCAACAGACACAACAAAAACAGTCGCAAAAATATACTCAGCAGCAACAAACATACCAACAGACTCAACCAAAACAGCCGCAAACTTTTACTCAACGGCAACAAACATACCAACAGACACAACAAAAACAGCCGCAAACTTTTACTCAGCAACAGACATACCAACAGACACAACAAAATCAGCCACAGACATATACTCAACAGCAACAAACCTACCAACAACAGCCACAAACATACAGTCTAAGGCAACAAACAAACCAACAACAGCAACAGACACAGCGGTACCCGCAAAAGCAAGACATACCCATTGTTGATCCTCGCAATGGTTCCAGCAACTATACGAGTCAGAATGGGACCACAGTGGAAAAACCATCCTTTCAATTATTGCATAACTTCGTTAGGAATAGAGATGAACAAAAAAGTGGTGATATTGGGATACATAGTCCTAATACAGGACAGAATAGTGCCAATACTGGACTGAACAGTGCCGCCAATACTGGACGGAATAGTACCAATACTGGACTGAACAGTGCCAATACTGGACGGAATAGTACCAGTACTGGACAGAATAGTGCCAATATAGGGCTGAACAGTGCGAACTCTGGAGTAGGTACTTTCAGTACCGAACCATCGAGCAACACTGGTACGCACGCATCCCCCACGCCTAGCACGGTGTCACACAACAACGACACAGCGGCGTGTATGTGCAATTTGCAACACACACCAGCGAAGCAACAGCCACAGCAGATGAATTATGCACCACAGACATCTCAGCCACAACATCCGCACCCATCTCTCAATCCCCATGTACTCAGGACCGCTTCACCACAACCGTCACATATGCCCGCAACCGTGACATCGAATCGGAGTCCCAATTTGGTCAGTGGCAGTAGTAGTTTTGCAGGACAAGCTGAGTGTGCAGGGTGTGCACAGGAGGCGGCACGGGGCATGGACAGCGTGAAAGTGGCATCACCACAACAACAGACACAGCAACCAAAACATCAGCAACAACAACAACCACAACAACAACAGCAACCAAAACAGCAACAACAGCAACAACAACAACCACAACAACAACAACAACAGCAAACAAAACAGACACAGCAGCAGGCACAAGCACAGACACATACACAGGCACAACAACAGGCACAGCCACAGGCACAACAACAGGCACAGCCACAGGCACAACCACAACAACCAATACTACTGGTATCTGGGCTAAGCCCTCGGTGGACGGAAGCGGTGCTGGTGCAGGTGCTGTCGGTGTTTGGGACGGTTCTGTCGGTCACACTGTATACACGCGGTGAAAACGACGGGTACGCGTTTGTGACTATGGATTCGCACAAATCGGTGGAGGAGACCATTGCGGCACTCCACCGACAGAATATCTGTGGGTCTAGACTGAGCGTGCAACAGTTCAAGATCCTGTGAGGGGTGTTGTGGGTATGGTAGCCCTGGCTCGTGTGGTAGGGGCGTACCAAGTACCAAGTACCAAGTACGCCTAAGCAATGCCACGTTTGTGGATAAGAGGTTGTGCATGTATCACGCCAAACGCCCCACCCACAGAAGGCGATACAAGGCACTAATTGCAGGCAATATCGATTAACAAGCACACCTTCAGCACCAATGACCCGCAGCGTATGCACAGGCGGTGTAGTAGCATGTATTCAATATACCGATCGCATCGCAGGCTTGCACACATGAGGTTTGAATCACTGACCGATGGCTGCTTCTCTAGGGATCTCTGTACACAGCGAGGAGTATGTAAACTCCTAAGCGGAACTGACAGCGCAATGGTCACCTCAGCGCTCGACACACGAAGGGTCAAGGCACTCGCTAGGCCAATAATAAGGGGTAACTAACCAGCACGAGAGTTCTGTGTATTTGTACTGAAACGTCGTAGAAATTAAAAAGAAAATACTGCTCAGGACGGATGAACTGCCTGATGTTATTGGAAGATTAGAGACGTACACACAACATATCTCACCTTCAATCCTTACTATAGCCAACTGCCGTGCACGGGATAGGCTGTCCGCGCTCCGCGCTGCATTGCATATGCAGTTTGTGAGTGAAGCGAAACGGTTGCATGACATGGGGATTACAGCAGTTCAGGTGCTTGATTAGGGATGGCTCCATCATGTAAGTGGGTAAACCACACACACACACACACACACACACACACACACACAGACAGTGAGAGTGAGAGCAATCTCGCGTATTCGTGAAGAGTTTTTCGAAATTGGAGGTTGCTTCTCGCACTCCGGCAACATCAGAAAACGGAATCAGTCGACTACCGTTGCCGCTCGCTCGAATGAGATTGCTGGACGTGCCTGCTTGTTCAAGACACACGTATATCAACACCCTATATCAACACCGTATATTAACACCGTATCAGGCCCATCAAATACATCAACTTGAAATGGCAGCATGACTCACAGATGTGCCATAGTGTGCTCGCCCGGAAGCCTTAATATATTCATCCGCGAAGCTTTGCTCTCCTCCCTCGAGTAGTGGTAGATCCAGGGTATTAAGGCTTTAAGGTTTTAAGGATAAGGTTTTAAGGTTTTAACTAAAACCCTCGAGTACGGGATCGTATGTGTCCCCCAGAGGGACGATGCCCCGGTTTTCGGAAAGGATTAATTGGGCATTTCAATATGACAAAGCATGTTGACCACTCACGCGGCATGTTGAGATTATTCTTTCCATGGCCACAGAGAATCCAGAGCTATTGAAAACAAAGTACAAACACGCACTGATATATCTACGACTGAGTACAAACACACTGATAAATCTACGACAAAGTACAAAGACACACTGGC
>NW_014039117.1:3186-4677 GCF_001186125.1 Sphaeroforma arctica JP610 | reverse complement strand
ACACACACACACACACACACAACATACTATATATATATGTATACATACACACACACATATATATATATATATATACTACTACTATATATATATATATATATATATATATATATATATATATATATATATATATATATATATATATGTATATATATATATATATATATATATATGCGAATATATAAGAACACTGTTGGAAGGCGTGGTGAGACAAGCGGTCATTCATTGGTAACAACAGGGTGGATTCGGGAAGAGGGGATAACCAATCACGAATAGTTAGACAGCTCACAAAATTTCTGTCGAACTGCCATCCCAATGCTTGTCGTGCTCATGACAGCACTCATGGTCGGCTTTATCAAATGTTACAGTACGACCAGATACGTGGTAAGCATATAATACATCGACCCAAACTCACGCAGAGGTAACTTGTGCATGGCTATGCTTGCCCCATATGCGGTTACATTCCACAGCGGGCCTAAAAAACAGTGAGCATAGGGCTGCCATACGCAAACGGTGCCCCGTCATATCTACTCATATGGTCACACAGAAGTGGGTACAGGGGCACCATAGTTATCACGCAAGCAGTCATACTTACTTGTAGTTTATATATTCGTATGTACTTCTGAGACAAACTCATCATATGTACTAATGTGACAGAAATACTCTGCATACCACACACCCATTATATGTACTATTGAGAAAGAAGTACTCTGCATACCACACACCCATTAAATACACTACTAAGACAGGTACAATGTATACTACACACCCATTATATGTACCATTCAATACTTACCATACATCCGGCAGCTTCTCAGGCCTTCCATTTAAACCTCCGCCGGGCGTTTGCCTCTCCGCAAGCCACCAGCCCAACAAGTCGCTATCAACGTGGTGCAAACTGTGTCGTTGTGAAATGGGGTCAGACGGAAAGCGGGAAAACGGGACACCTATGTGTATACGATTGGTCTGTACGATTGGGTGAGATGGAGACAACAGGAGGGGAAGTGATGGAACTATATGCATGTTGAATGAATGAATAATAAATATGATTAATAAATAGGTGCATGTTAAATATATAGGAGCATGTTAGAGGCATACCGGACCCTTTCATCCATCGCAAGGCAATAGGAATCAATGATACATACATCAATAGAAGTCCATCCTCTCTCTCTATATATATATATATACATATAAGAATATGAATGTATATATAGCTGTATACCATATACAACCATAACTCACACACTAGCAGAACAGCTTGCCTCCAGATGGTATGTCACGTATGTTGCAGTGAATGGTTGAATAACGGCGCTCCAGACGATGGCGAGTTCTGCCAAACGCATACTCCCCAACAATATATAGACCATGTGCACAACAAAAAGTGTACTGACTACTCAGTCAATACGTATAGCTTATATGCATAAGTTCGTATGCTTAGCCCTTTGTGATGGCTAGTGCACCCACATAACAGCATTTTTAGCTAAGAGATAT
>NW_014039117.1:0-2105 GCF_001186125.1 Sphaeroforma arctica JP610 | reverse complement strand
TGCAATACAGTACTTCCTATGCATGATAACTGAGATATACACACAACTTAACACCTGCCACGCGCACCTCTTTGTAATGGCGAGGGCCCCCACACAACAGTAGATCTGTCCCGCATGTGTCTCGCTCCCAGGCAGTGACCCAAATCCCCCGTCAAAGTTCTTGCACCTCAGCACAAACCGGGCGGCCTTATCTATATCCGCGTACTCACACACCAGCCCTGTTTGTATGTCTATCTCCCCCTCGAAGAGTCCGTCCAGTGCATGTTTGGTCGAGTTATCATTGCTATTCCCCGTGCCAGTACTCGCCTTGTCCAGATCCAGCGCGAATATATTAATACCCGCACCGGTGGCTCTACTGTCTTGGGTATCGCTCCCACTTCGACTACACACACCACCGTGATCTGCACCTGTCCCCTTATCTGTAGGGACTGGACCGCTATCTACAGCATCTGTCCCCTTATCTGCGGTATCTGCACCTTTATCTATAGCACCTGGATCACTACTGTGCATGAACCCCAGCAAACTCAGCCCCGCCAGAGCACAGAACGAGAATCTGGTATCAACCTCACCCCACTCATCACCACGGAAACTCCCGTCTTCATTCTGCAGACCCATCAAGTACTGCCCCACCAGCCGACGATCCAACTGGTCTATTCTATTTATAATCAGGAGTATCTGAATGGCACTCAATGAGAACAGGATGTGTGCGTCATGCCCTTCGGCCGCACCAAAGCCACCGCTGGGGTGCTGACAGGCCATGACAAAGGCAAAAACCTCATCCACATCCACGCTTTCGTCGAGTTTATGACACATGTCTAGTGCGGTCAGGCTCCAGTATATCCCGTTCAAGCGCAGATGTTCGGACATATGGTACTCATAATCGTCTTGTGACTTGCCAAAGGCAGCTAAGTACTTGACGTGTGCGTCTGTGTGTAGGTCCATTTGATTCCGTTTCGTTGTCACATCTGTAGGCGGACTGTCGCCAGACGACACAGATGCACTCATTGCTGCACGGGTGGGAGTGTGTAAGCTGTTGATGGAGGCGTTTACGTATACAACAAAATAATTGATATACGATACTACTAAGGAATGCTCGCCTCTATACTGTGGTGTGTTGTATTTAAAAACTCTGCTATCATATGCATGTACATGCACATACACTAAGCTATACACCTGATGTGCGTAACAATATATGCCTGTTCACATATACCACGCCAACAATATACACCTTGGTGACTTGTGTGTATATGTGCTTGGCAGCTATCTGTCAGGATGTCAACCCTATATTCTAAATAAGCCAACCTCAATCGCTAAAACGCGCAAATATGCGTTTACGTTAAGCGTTCATATCGTGAAGGCCCTCCGGTTGTCGATATAGGTGCATATTTGAAGCCTTCAAGTGCAAAATGTTCCTACGTATCTTGTATAATGTCTAAACTAATTCTAAAATAGGTCAATTTGATTCCTAATCTTTTAACACGTACAAACGGAATGAATTAGCGTTTACGCTCAGTTGTTTTACATAAGAGTTTAAGACCCCTTTAAAAAACGGATTGAGACTAGAATAGGTCACTAAGGTGACTAGGCCCAACATGAAACCCTAACAAGTCCAAACACCTCAGACAAAATTTATGGTGCCGCCAAATATCTCAAATTGCCAAATTAAGATGCTACAGTTGTGACGTAATTCGGTTCAGATGTAAACAAACATTTTTTTGTTGTATTTAGAATATGTATATTTTATGTACGAATTTATATGTATTGTAAGATGTATACACAAGTTTAAACTCAATATAAGGCTGTATATGGTTGCATACCCCTGGCGCTGGTTCGAATCAATCTATAACATGGCTGCGTACGAACAATCGGCAAGGTGATATGATATATCACTTAATATAATACGCTCAGAAGTAGCGCTAGAGGGGAAGCTGGACACGTACTTCGCGAATACTACTAAATTGAGTGACGAATCATCAAGCAACAATGCAGAATAGTAAGTGGCGTGTGAGAACAGGACAGCTGTTTCCTTTAACATGTGTTATAGTTTAAAACACACACACACATACACACACACACACACACACACACACACACACACACACACA
>NW_014039118.1:5944-15068 GCF_001186125.1 Sphaeroforma arctica JP610 | reverse complement strand
AAAAATCGTTTGATTGAACTGGGTCCAATTGAATGGAACAATATTTGAATACTTAATAACTTCAACTACGACATGCTCTAAGGGTGGAAACAAAATTTACGAGGAATTCTGGATAGGTGGTGTGTCGGACATTTTCTGACGGATATCTATCAAAAGTTATATATATAGGTGCATAATACAGTGAATCAAACTCATGGTAGAAGTAAGTTTGTATTCAGCATACCTTCAACTGTAGCGATGAATAGGCATTGCAGTCCCAAGTGAATCTCAGTCGACTGCCGCCAACTATGAATTTTAAACACTTTTACTTCGTTTGATTACATATGAGCAACCTAAAACCTAAAAAAGCATTATTGATATCATTATCCGGCTTTTGTTATCTTGTGTGCACATCTACATGAACTATTCAAAAGGCAGTATTCAAATGTAGGGTTGTATTTATCTGCTGGACAGGCGTTGATTGCTTTGCAACGAAGTTACAGGTGAATAATTATATTGTTACGATAATGGTATTGGTCGTAATAATCTGATGACTGAAAAGTGGAGAGTCGGAGCCTCTGAGTCTGAGGGCTGAGGCTCTGACTTCTTGAGCCTTCGCTAATCAGTAATCTCTTCTTCTCTCTTGTGTGTTGTGTGAGAGTCGGTGAGAGACTGGAGTTGGGACGCTCTCTCTATCGTTGTGTGAAGACAGTTGAGAGTGATGAAATGATCTATCAGTAACTGACGATCCCGAAATCCATATCGGTATATAGAATTTGATGACGAAGAATTACATCACTATTATAGCTATTATTACGAATAAAGTTTCAGAATTCTTCAAAAAGGACGCGTAAAATACAAAGCCTTCTTCATTCGAATGTAATAAATAATAAAATAAAAACTGTTCAATTTTCAGAAGGCTATGTAAAAACAAAAATTTGAAGTAATTCTTTAAGCATTTTATATATAGAATGTCGCTAACTGTCAGAGTGTCATTCTGTCAGGGCCTTAGGGGGAGGCATCCGAATGATTTTATCAAAGAATAACCAATCTTTGCTGTGTTGCACTGTGTAGTGTGCATGTCCATCTGCTTCAACTGACGTTATATAGTTAGCACCATACAGCGGGCTTGGAAATGCCAGGCCCTATATGCGTATACTCAAGATATGCGATTGTAGAGTATGTAGAGTCTCAACGTGCTTTCAATATGATATTCCATTGATATGCGGTCTTGGTAGCTCAAACCCAAACAGAAATACATGGTCGAAGGTACCATGCTAAGTTGTCCTCGAGGTTCACATGGCTTAACGATATGGGATATACATAGTATTTCGGAAGGTATACGGACAGCCCATACTACACACGTTTTACACCACACTCCTACTTGTTGCCTCCAGAAGAGACAGTTTCCTTCCGCTCACACACATCCCCTTCACACACAACTTCGCCAGCTACAGCAGCCACGTAACGGTTCGGTGCAATTAAGCCCTTGATGGAGTTGAGTGTGTCCATCCACGCAGGGGCGTACATGAGTTCTACAAGACTTTTGGCAAACACAAAGCTACCGGCATTCATGGGATACTTGAGCGGGGGCGGGATGGACGTGCGTACTCCAGATACTAGATCTGAGGTGATGCTGCGTAGTGCGCAGTTGCCGCGAAGACCTGTTGAACATGAGGGGTTACATGTATAGTATGAAAATTACGTAGCGCAAAATTGTCGTCAAGTAGCATTTCCACAGTGGTCATTTAGGCGTATCAATACCCAGAAGATATACCTCAAAATTCCCCTTTTGGCTTTGCGAAGCATAACAATCTAAACAAAAACTATTATATCTGAGAGCGTGTCCCTATTGGCCAAAACTGGCACAAAAAGTAAATCAAATCAACCTAAAGATTACCTTCAGGACCTGCGAATCGATCAAATCCAGAAGTGTTGATACCACCAAATGGCAGCGACTGACATAGGTAGTTCACTCCGAAATCGTTGATGTTACACATTCCGGTCACCAGCTGGGCGCCAATGGCCTCCGCGCGGTTGTAGTCGAGGGAGAAGACACTGGAGCCGAGTCCGTACCTGGAATATGAGTGAGAGAGTTTAGAAAAAGTGTGAGGAATACAGGAGTATTGCGGTGGTGTCGTACATTCAAGGGATAATATATATATATATATATACACATACACACACATATATATATACTTGAGATCAGTGTATATAGCAATTATTTGTGATGTTTAGGGGTGCTTCATCGCATGTGCGGCAAGTCTGATAGTTTATGTCCTAATATTCTATTTCGGTATATGGAAGGTAAGAATAACACACACGTGAATGTAAACGTGAAAGCACCAAATCCCATCTATTTTAAATATCATACGTTGTAGAATATAAAGCTACGGTACTCATACCCAGTGGAGTTGACGATAGACACTGCCTCGGCATCATCCTTGAACTTCATCATAGTCATAATAGGGCCAAACACTTCTTCCTTGGCGATCCGCATATCCACGGTCACATCGACCAACAGGGTGGGCTCAAAGAATAGCCCGTGTTCAGTCTGGCGTGGTTTACCACCGACAAGACAGCGAGCGCCGTGAGAAACCGCATCATCGACATATGATTGGATCTTATCAAGCTGGAAGTTTGGAAAATTGAATATCAATATATGAGTAGTGTACATAATTTGTACCAGCCCGTTTCTTTGGAATGCAGCTGGCATTCATTTTTCAATCCAGAATTCCATCAGATATGAAACAGTACCAAAGTGTAGTTCCGAACAATGTACAGCGTTTCGTGCTTGACAACTTGTTGGCATATAACTGATGTATGCTAAATTATACAATGCTGCTATCGGTTTCTACAGATCCTTCAGAAAAGGTCAAAGCCAGACAAAGCTCTAAGCGGGGAATGTGTGACACAATAACACTCAACAAGTGAAAACAACGTTTATGGCACCGATGAAGCTTCCACAATGTTATACCAGTGTATTCAAAGGTACAAGAATGGTAATGAGATTGCACTATGATCTTTACCGAAGCTTGCATAGTCATGGCACCAGTATCGAAGTTGCCAGTCGCGACACCACCCTGAGTCAGTTCCTTTACGTTCTTCTCCATGTCCGACACCAATTTGTCGTACACACCCCCTTGCACAACAAGTCGCTCCAGTCCTATGCAATTCTGCCCACAGTTCTGGAACACGCCTCGCATGCAGATATTGAGGACTTGGTCGTAGTCACAGTCATCGCAGATCACTGCTGCGTCCTGTATACCGAAAGAAAACAAGTATAGATAACAGCTATATTGAAAATGGTCACATACTTTTAAACCTGTTGCTAAATGTAAGTTGATTTTTCATACACACGAAACATATTTATCTGTAACGGTCCTTTGAACCAAGACGAATTAATCAAATATTATTACGACACCAAATATGACATACTTTTACGCATACATAGATGAATGTGTACATACATACATTCAACATAAATGTGTACATACATACATTCAACATAAATGTGTACATACATACATTCAACATAAAAGTGTGTGATATTCCGTCAAAAAAGCAAAACGCATGCACGAAATTACGAACATATATATATATATATATAAGTGTGTGTGTATATGTATATGTATATACATACATACACACATACGCACACATGCAAGCATACACACACACACATATATATATACATATATAATATGTGCGTGTGAGTATTATATATATATATATATATAAGTATATATACATATATATAAATATATAGATATACATACATACATACACAACACATATATATGCACATATATATAAGTATAAATATATATATATATATTATGATTTATACCTTTCCGCCCAGCTCAAGCAAAACAGGTGTGAGGGTCTCGGAAGCTGTCTTCATCACAAGTTTACCTACACCGGGCGAGCCAATGAAGGTGACCTTACTGACATTTCGAATGACTTCTTCGCCAGCGTCCGCATATCCTACGATGAACTGGAGAAAGCAGCAAACGTATGAGAATATAACATAAATGACAAGAGTACAAGGGAATAGGGTTTTAGTGGACGCGCATAGTATACAAATTTACGATGATTCGTGTGTAAATATGAAGGTACACTAATGAGTATATTCGCGATTGGTGACTGCCTTGAACTTATTGGGCTCTTTGTAGAAGTTCAAAGTAGACAAGTTATGGATTGTTAAAGTCTGGTACGAATGGCACAGATATTAAAAACTGGATGTTCCATTCAGTTTATGGGCGTTCGGTTGCGTCAAAGGTTTTCAATCGCTGTCCAACTAATTCAGGGACACAAAAGATTGTTGTAGTATTATCCAGGCTATAGTATGTGATAAGTGTATAGTACAACCAACGACCGCATGTTTTCTGTAGATGCACTTGTACATCAACAAACGCGCTAGAAAAAGACTTATGATTTACTAATATACGAACTATGGAGCTCATCTGTGTACCGGAAAGACGTGGTAATGCTGCAGAGTACATGCATGTACCTGAACCAGATCCTCCGAATGGCCACACTCCCGCAGTGCATTCTTGATCACATGCTGGAAGTACTCACGAGTACTCCAAGCCACATGCTCTGACACTTTCAGAACGATAGCATTACCTGCGGTTGACGAAGGAAAGAAGCAATGCTGTGAGACATCAGAAGGTGTTGACTATACAGACAACACACTGTACACATGCGATATAAGGAAAGCGTAAACGTATACGATTACGCACAAGTTAATCAACCTGGGGTCTACAGCAACATGTTGGCGTTCCCGATGCCACGATATACTGATGGAGTGTGCACTCTGAGTACACAGCTTTGTCATAGAGAATACAAAAGTATGCAGCAGGTATAATATACAAAGTACCGTTTGGTGATGATGATCCTCGCACATATCACAACTTAAAAACAGGTAGCTACTGATTCTAGTGTATCTAAAGCTTCACACGTATCGGAGGAGTCGTGCGAGGAAAAATAATGTACTTACCTGCAAATAAAGCTGAGATGATGGGACCGTATGTGTTGTGGAAGGGATAGTTCCAGCTGACAATCGCGGCTACGACACCGAGAGGAGAATACTCAACTCGTGCCGTTTTGTGCGCCATAATCCACCCAACACCCCTAGAAGGTGAATAAAATGGCCAATAAGATAACTTCATAGGGACTGAAGTAAGCATCATATACAGACATAAAAGATCTTTGTACTGATAGCAGAATACACACACGAGACTATACCATCACTGGAAAAATAAGTTGCCAATATGAATGTATAATGTTATGTTTAGTGCTCATGCTTTCCTTCCTCTGACGACTTCTGGTACATACTGCATACACTTAACATAGTCTACACACCGATACTCTGTCTTCAGAGCTTTCTCTCCCTCGGCCACAGTCCATCTGATCTTCTCGCACGTGGTTAAAATCTCACCAAAGACCCCATCCACCACTACGAATGAAAATAGGTCATGATAGATCAACGGTATGTTCAAATACATATCTATTTGATACTCAATTATGGTCACAAAATCGTCTTTTCAGTCTTGAACCCGAACTTATTCTCACACGTAATGGCATTCTCATATCATCGCAAGTATGCAATACCATCGGTACCCGAAGAAAGAAAATATAGCACTTCAAACTGCACTTGAACACCAGTTTGTTGGTAACGTTAATGGGGACATACGGATACATACTGGTTTTTCCAGAGTCACGAGCGGCCACCTTGCAGATAGTCTCTTGCTCACGCACAACAAACTCATTGAGAGCCAACAGCACGCGCTTCCTCTCTGTGAACGATGTCTTGGCCCACGCCACCTGTGCCTTGCGTGCTTTGGCTACAGCGTCACGCACGTCCGCAGGGGTCATGGCGGTATACACTCCTGTTCGGAAGGTAATAGTGTATGATGGAATATATGTTGTAAGTTGAGTTCATTGCGGTGCGAACACTATTGTTCGTTAGAAGGTATATGATGGTAGGATATGTTATATATAGATTTCATTGCGCTATAAAATACTGTTCGATAGTGTGCATGGTGGTACGCAATATGATGGTGTATACACATGTTCGCTATCCACTTAATGATAAGATGTATTTCAAGAAGGTGGTTCTATTTATGTACAAACGGTGATTGTAGCAAAAAAATCTTGTTGAGACTAGAACAAGATTCGCCACTATACACAGGTGAACGAGACAGGCATTTTTTTTTTGAACGATTGAAGCGTATCCCCTACGCAATTAGTATCGACAGAAGTGTGGTATACGATGTTGATACCACTGAGCTTCCTTTATAGTGTCACCAATTGCACTTAACTGCACATAGTCTCTCCTATTGATTATAAATAGACATATCACTGTCTGGTGGTGTTTGACTAGATAAAAAAAGTTATGTGTTAGTGTTATACTACGACAAAATTCGATGTTAAGTCGAGAGGGAATGCATAAGTTCCAGCTGATATTAAGCTGCCGGGTGAAACAATTCCTTAATTAACTTGTCCAAAACCTAAATGTATCATGCGTTTGTTCCCAATTAGTCATTTCAATCTAGTACACTGCCCGACAGCATCACCTTAGAAAACGAGGTTCCAAACCAAGCCAGCTAGAAAGAGATAGTCCACTCACACCACGCAATTACAAGTGCTACATAAAGAAACAAAGACATTCAGGACAGTGTATTTGAATTCACGTACCTAGTTTATCACCAGTGGCAGGATCAAACGCGAGGATATTGCCCGGACCTGCGGCCGTAATGTCGTACTGATCGACTTTCTCTGTTTTCTCGTCGGGTACCAATTCTGTCACGTATAGATCAGATACCAGTTGATTGGTAATCGATTATTAGGTTATTGTGGTCGGACAATTGGATACAATTGCATCAAATGTCATTGCACATCCACATCACGCTAATGTAATCGCCAGATGGTTGACGAGGTATTTAACAGCTGGATATAGATATAGATATAGATATATATATATATATGCGTGTATCAATTATTTGAAACAATACGTAAGAAGGGCCACGCTTACAATTACTTTAGCACAAGTACTGGTTGTTTAGTATATTGGAAGCCTAAATTAGGGATAAATAATCAAATTTCGGACACTTGTATAGTTGACACCTCATGTGCTATATCCCACATAATCATGACATTTAAACTTTCCTGGTTGATTGCTATATTTCTTGGTTAATTGCTATATGTTGGCAAACTCAAGGTAATTAATGACATTGACTCTATATAGCTAGTGGTAGACGCTTATCTATGGGGAGAGTGAGTACAAGAATATAAAGTCACGCGTGGCTCTGTGTGCTTCAGAAGTCATATACGTGATTTCTAAATACACATGTGTATATATATATAGCACCCACGCAAGCATAGCTTCGAAAAAAGATAGACTATGTTCATTGCCATGTTGTCTCCAAAAGTAACCACCAAATTCTTTTATGTATTGTGAATAAACTATGGATTACAATGTATATATGCACACAGCTACAAATGTAAAACAAAATCATACTCGCAATAAATTCATTTGACGAACCAGTTGACAAGCACATACTGGGAGGGGCTGCGACTGTTATGGTGGGGAAGCTAGGCTTATCGCTCTGCAGCTTCAAAAGGTAGAGCGCAAGTGCTACCACCACTACAGCGAGGGTCATTTCTGCGCTTATCATGGTGTCTTATGTAATGCCGTTACCTCAGCTTTGTGTGGGTGAGTCTGGGTGTGTGTGATATGTGAGCATAGGTGTGTATGTGTGGTGAATTGGAAATAGCGATATTTAGTACTCCTACGTAACTACATACTAGCTAGCAATTTTTTTAGCAGTTCACAGTTGACCTTTTTGTACACAGAAAAGCACTTTCGTGTGGGGTGCCATGATGATGATTGCCATCGATTCATCCTCTACGCCCAATCAAAACGACATAACAAATTAAATACAGACAAAAAATTTATAAAACTATTAGTAATTCCTGATGACTCGTCACTTTCGTTTCACTTTTTCTTCTTCTCGCTCTCTCAGTCTCAGACTCTCAGTCTCAGAGAGTGAGTCTACTCAACTACTACATAGTATTTTAGTATGTAAGTAAGCAGTAACTCAGTTTCCCCATGCAGTCACAAGGACTGTGTCCAGTCAGATTGATACCCGTTCCTTTCTCCAATTATGATTGGAGAGCGGTGTCGTGTTACGATGAAAAGTGGACCAATCCTTTTGGTATGGACACTGGGTCAATATTCTATTATTTATTCCTCATTTTGTGGAATAAAAAGTGTTCTATGACAAGTGCTGTACATTTATTTACTAAAAGTATTTGTACAATGAGTGTATTTGCATAGTCACATGTGAGGACAATAATCTTTGTCTAAGAGCTTATATTGCATATTCTTCGCCAATCCTTATCATAATCACATCGATGTCATCTCTGTCGTATCCATAGTCCTCTAGCAATCAAATATTTTCTGACATCATGGATGTTGCTCAACCCCTTAATCACTCCGACACCATGGTACAAGAAACGACCATGTCTGGAATGAACATGTCTCCAACCTTATTACTTTTCCTATCGTTATGTACACTTCTACTTGCGGTTCTGTTACGGAGCTTGATCAACTTGCACATTAATGGCAGAATACTTCGCAAAATTAAGCAGCCATCGGGTAGCTTGCCTATTTTTGGACACGCATTAGCGTTGCTTGGTAACACGCCCTGGGAATTGGTAAGTTTAAAAAAAATCAAAGTTGCCTGAATTTAAGTGTACTTGCTTCCTGTAAGTATGGTACATTTTGAGATAATGTATGTATGAAATTGCAGCAGGTGAATGTGCGTTTGGACCTGGTATGTTGGAGTATACGTATGTTTTGCACACTGTAAAATTGTAGCGCACAATCCAATCACACAATGGCATCAAAACCCGTTATCGTATGTTAATCCCAAGTATACCCCTCATCTATCTTTAAGTAACGTTGTCTATAACTATGCACACCACTCGTATTATGGCTTTATGATACACTGCTCCATGATATGCTGTGCGTGGGTAATATATATATATATATATACATATATATATTTACTATTTACATTTACATATACACATAAATACACACACACACACACACACACACACACACTATATATAT
>NW_014039118.1:0-3109 GCF_001186125.1 Sphaeroforma arctica JP610 | reverse complement strand
TAAGAAATATAAATATAAATACAAATATAAATATATACATACATATATATACATTTACGCATTCACTCGGTAACCTGATCAGTTGTGACAGTGCAACTATATCGATACTTAGTAGTATTTTCATTCATGCTCTCCAACAGGTAAAGGCATTATCACATCAGATGGTCCTCAGTGGAAGAAGCAGCGTACTTTGCTGAGTCATGCTTTTCGCGTAAGCATTCTGGAGGATACTATGACTGTGGCAAAGGAAGCGGTGGACCGTATGAGTGCTAAGGTGAGTCTTTATGGTATTTCCGCTAGGTAGTAAACCAAATCATTGGAATGTCTGAATGATTTTGTGCGCTTGTTGTCTTACATATATCTCAATACGATAGCACGAATATACACATTACTGTAAACACCCAGTTGCGTTTTGGGTTGTTTCTCATGTGCGTAAAGACTGCTTGGTTTCACCTGCTCTCTCTCCTGAAGATTACAACCATCAGAGTCACGTGTATGCATTCACGAATACAAAACTCTGTAAGACTATCACACTGCATTTAGAAATAGCATGTATTTGATAATACGTTTCATGTGATGTTATGTTGTCAGTAGCATTGTCTGTTATTTGCAAAGGTCGGCGGTAATGGGATTTGATGGAACCCCACATTGAGTTCTTTTGGCCCCCCTTTTTTTTTGGCGTGTGATACTTCTTATGCTGTATTGCGCTTCTTATACAGTATATATATTTATAAACTATTCACGTGCTATTCAGCTTGAGAAGATCAGAGGTACGGGTGTTCCCATTGAGATTGGCGAGGAATTTCGGCTACTCACGCTTGAAGTTATCGGCGAATTGGTTCTATCGCTTCCCGCAGGTGTGTTAAGTATATCAGGTGGACGGACTAAGTGAATTGAGTTAAAATATAACCTGTCGATCATTTCAGCTGTCTGAATGTCACTTCCAGTGAGTTACATCGCACATCGTGACGTTGCACGTTGCGAAGTGCATACAATTATAATTCGATGAGCTGTGTAATCTGGCTCTGTTCGATCCAGCATTATCCACGACTACCTGTCTATCCGAGAAATAACTGTGTAGCAGTGCTAGTGATAAGCGCCCGCGATAGTCTTCAATGTGTAGAATCCAGACTTTCTCAAACGTTGGTCCTACACTTTGCATTGGCTCACAACCATGCCATATCCGCGTAACCCCTGCAGACGAGTCCAATCGAGTGTTTCCTGATCTGTACTTACCCATCGTGACTGAGGCGAACAAGCGCATCTGGGATCCCACGCGCAAGTTCATGCCCACTCCCACGCAGTTCGCCTACCAGAAGACTGTCACTGGTCTGAACGACTACATGTGCGACCTCATCAGGAAACGCTGGGCTGAGAGACAGGCCAGAAAAACAACTGGTTCTACAAAAGTATGTCTCATTGTGACTAAATATTCTAATGTAAAGGACCTTTACGCCCTGTTGTGCTTGGATTTCACATTATTCACATACATCCGAGCCCATAAGTGCGCGTACACCTGCCCATGACAATTGTGACAAGAATGTGCGATCTCATTCTGGAATGACCATTGTATCCAAGCACGTCAGAGTCAGAAGTATTATATCATGGACCACCCAAAATATCACACCTACTGACCAAACCGACTCGCAAATTCATCTCGTAACTATGCAGAAAGTTCCAGATATCTTGGACCAAACACTGGCCACCATAGACCCAGCCGACTGGAGCGAAGCGACAGTACTGCAGCTACGGGACGAGTTCAAGAGCTTCGTTCTGGCGGGGCACGAAACTAGCGCGTCCATGCTCACATGGTGTCTGTATGAGTGCATAGAGAATGATGATGTGCGTGAGAGGCTGATAAACGAGAGTGTCGAGGTCTTTGGGCCGGGTAGGGCTGAGGAGGGAGATCAGTTCACAAGTGTTCCTCTACCAAGTGAGTTCTGTATGATATATGGAGGTGATAGTTTTTCAAGTTGGGGTTCTAAGGGAGGGGTTTGGCTCGGTATTTGTGTCCCGCTCAAACAGATGACCAAACTTGGCAGCCTAAAATCCGACTTTGTATGTCGGACGGTGTCAGCCGTGTGACGCTCAATCTGTAGATACCAACATCTCTGCTGCGTTCTCACGTGATCGCATGCTCCAACCCACAGCAAGAGATGACCTCAACAGACTTGGCTACACAGTCAATGCCCTGAAGGAGGCTCTGCGCAAATACACACCGGTACCCATCGTAGTACGCATGGCGAAGGAAAATGATGTCATAGATGGACAAAACATTCCCGCAGGCACAAGGATGTTTGTAAATATCAAGGTATGAGCATGTGTGTGAAGTAAGTGGTATACCTTGAGCGGGATTCTATTGGTGTGTTCATGGATTTCACAGATACAACGATCATGACTTGTAGATTCCTCGTGGGAGCTTGAGCTTACATCTTTTTTGTGTTCCCCACTCGTTTCCACCAATCGGCAGGCTATCCACGACGACCCGGCCATCTGGGAGAGTCCGGATACGTTTAACCCTGATCGATTTGCTGAAAAATTCGATCCGTATGCGTTCTTGCCTTTCATCAACGGTCCGCGTAATTGTCTCGGTCAACACTTGGCTCTTTTAGAGGTGAGTGTATGGGTGTTCTGTTCAGTGTATCGTAGTACCAAAGCGAAGTCGGGTAGAGAATCAAGCAGGGATAGGCGAGGCGATATTATTCGTAAAGCTGAATTTTATCTCTTGTTGCGTCCACTACGCGATCTTTGTATGCGCTAACAGTCGCCGAAGAAATTCAGAGTTCGATTAATGACAGTAAGATCGGATAATATCCGGGGCGTTTTGGATTATTCCGAAATGTTCTAGTCCCGAGGGGAACTTTCCCAAAGTTAATATTTTCAACCTAGTTATCGACCCATAAAGTCCTTTTACTGGGTCAGATACGTATTTCTTGAACAAGTGCTTCTTGGGTCTCATTTACTTTTGGAATTGTTCAAAAGTCCCCGAAGATAATATATGTTAGAAAAATAATTCGGCCCAGAAGATTTCAGTACAAGCTAGGTGCAATGTACAATATGTTTTCAATTTTCAAGTAGGTCTTCATTCTCAAACTGATGTTTATATATA
>NW_014039119.1:12704-15070 GCF_001186125.1 Sphaeroforma arctica JP610 | reverse complement strand
GTATGTATGTATGTATGTATATACGTATGTATGTATGTATGTATGTATGCATGTATGTACGTATGTATGTATGTATGTATATATATATATATGTATATATATATATGTGTGTGTTTGTGTGTGTATGTATGCATGTATGTACGTATGTATGTACGTATGTATGTATGTATGTGTGAATGTATATATATATATATATATATATATATACTCTAAAGACTAGATTTTATATCAACTAATCATCCTTAATAACATAATAACATATTCATATAAACATTGTCGTGTTTATTAAGTAACAATACGTTGAGGTGCCCTTTCACGATATCGTGAAACGTGGTATGCATGAAAATATAGTTTCAGTGAAGTGCAACTCTGTGTACCCGAAATATCCCGACATAGGATCAACTACTGCTGTTCACCAGCGGGAGACATAAAGTGCAGAGTACTTGGTTGAGAACACTTTTATGAAGCACTGGGGTTATTGATATTGGTACATATTTACATTTGCATTCTGATGATCTCTGGCGAATTATCTTTGAATGCGCCATCAGATGATCAGCACTGATGACGTCGAATTCTATCATCGCATTTTCAAGAAAAAGAAGTCAAAAATAATGTATACATACATACTGTACTCACATATAAATGCATATAAACATTTACTTCCGCGTGCAACAACTCTCCTGTGTACTGTCTAGCTGTGTCAAACACACGAGCTCACAAACCATGAAGTTGAATCTCACACGTATTTGCCTGTTACTGGCCACATTATATTGTCTCACACAAGCGAAAGTGGAGCTACAGGCTGCTTCTTCATCAGAAGAGACCGCTGTACGTCCCCCAGAAAACCTACATTGCGATTTCGCTAACCCTGTGCTGAGTTATTTTCTGAAACTCGCTAATCGCAATATTGAAAAGTCTAAGCTCTTCACCGATAAGGACATGGATCTGTTTGGTAAACCGAACAACCGTCTCGACCCGATGGATTTCAATGGTATGTTGCTCATTTTTTTCCACGTGATTATTAGAGTATTGTCGTGGTGACGAAGGATACTACGCTGTGTTTTCTCCTTCTGTGGACAGCTTTTATTGGCGTTGTTGTATATACCTCATAAGCTTTCATTGGCGTTGTTATATCTGCTTCATAAGCTTTCATTGACGTTTTTGTACATACCTTTTAAACTTTCATTGGCGTTGTTATATATACCTCATAAGCTTTCATTGGCGTTGTTATAAATACCTCATAAACTTTCATTGGCGTTGTTATATATACCTCATAAGCTTTCATTGGCGTTGTTATAAATACCTCATAAACTTTCATTGGCGTTGTTTTCTTTACTTAATTGCCGTTGTTATACATACATCATAAGCTTCCATTGACATTGTTATAAATACCTCATAAGCTTTCATTGACGTTGTAATACATACCACAAAAGCTTTCATTGGCGTTGTTATGTATACCTCATACATCTACGGGTGCGTGTTGAAGTAAAGTGTTGCGCTTTTCGAATGTGGGATTGCTAGTCCTAAGGCACTCCTTCAATAGTATTATGTAAACGAGATCATGACCCGATCACCCAATGCAGATAGACTCACCCACACCGGCGTGTCTGTGTCTGTTTATCTATATATCTCTGTCGCTTCTGGTGTGTTCGACGATAGAGCATTCACATTGTTCATAGCTCCGTCGGCTGAAGTAAAACAAGCAAACACGAAGTATGATTAGCGCTGATTGATTACGATCGTGGCATTGCCAGCAGGCCTAAGTATATCTATAGAGTGGACCTGCCAACACGTACAGAACATCGAACGAGCAAGGTGTAGTCAGCGAAAAACAGGTTGACTAGTGCTCTATTATTTTAGCCATACACTGCCTATCATAGTTGTCAACAGTCATATATGTACATATATATATATATATATATATATAAGCGTCACCTCAGTCTCTGAGATTAACCCAACCCCACACACACCTCAGGTCAAATGACCGGAAAGGTTGACGGCCAAGTCTGTACCCCTAAGAAGTGTGTTACGATATTTGGCAAGACAATATGCACACCGGAGATCTGTGTTGCTGGTGAAGCGGACGCAATTCTTTATACAATGAGTGGCCTGAAGACTCTGCGAGCTAAGAATGCCACGTGCACGGACATTAAGTACAATATATTCGAACCCTCGAGGTATGTGTTACGACGCATTCTTGTGTATTTAAAAAGCTGTGTACTTGGATAAACACATGTACACATGTATAAACACAAATTTAGACATGCGTATATATATATATATGTGTGTGTGTGTGTGTGTGTGTGTGTGTGTGTGTGTGTGTGTGTGTGTGTATGTGTTTATTGCATGTACATGTATATATATAT
>NW_014039119.1:7920-11176 GCF_001186125.1 Sphaeroforma arctica JP610 | reverse complement strand
GTGTGTGTGTGTGTGTGTGTGTGTGAGTGTGTACATGTATATATATATATATATGTGTGTGTGTGTGTGTCTGTGTGTGTGTGTGTGTGTGTGTATGTAGGATTCGCGGGATTTGTGGGATTTGTGAGATTCGTGCTGCTAAGAGTCATGGGACCTCGCTAGTAGGTGATAGCATATTAAGCTCGCTGAATGTGTATATATGCGGTTCTGGTGTAGATTGTCAATGATCCAACAATAGTGGTGTATTGCCTGGTATTCAATATTGTATGGCTATATGCATTGCAAGACGTATTGCGCCGCGGCAAATGGCAAATATAGCTCCCTCTATTTCTCGCCTCCACCTCTGCGGCTGTGAACATAAAATCTAGGAGTTTTTATGGATTTCCACACACTACAGTAAACTGCAGAAGTTATCCGACGCTGATCTCACACGCCCCGCCCCATCACTCACTCACTCACAACTGCCGCAGAATCGACGCTACCGGAATACTGAGTCTGGGTATAGACAGTCTACGGGGAACCTCGCACGAGACTGCCCATGGCCACATGGGGAAGCTGGTGATCCCTGTGTCGTCGTCGGGAAACTTCACTATCGTTGAGATCAAACCGGTGGTCACAGTGGATGTCGTGGTAAGTGCTGCATCAAATTCTGTGTGCAATCTGGAAGTATACGGATATATATACACACACCCCGTACTGTATAGAATTCACATAGTTTTATTTATTTTTCCATGCTATATGGAATTCGCATAGCATTATTCATTTATTCGTTTCTAAAGTGCGTACGAGTCTGGCGATTTGGCACAGATCGTTGTGATGGTTTGTTTATCTGTTTTTTTCCTTTACTATTTGGCCTGCGTTGCGCAGTGGGTTAGATGAGTGAGCGGATTCGATTTATAGAATACATGTACCTGTCTTCGTAATAGTATGCCACCACACATATGTTGTATATCGACCGGTTAGAGTGAATTAATCACTGTGAGAGCTAGGTCCCAAGTCTTCGATAGAGAATGAATAACCTCTTACAATCTTACATTTCTTTATAACCCCTTACAATCTTACACTTCTTTGTACTCACGTGTCTGTCGTTTCCTTACAGCTGTCTTTCACCAGTACGGCCGAGGGCAAACACATCTTCCAGGTAGAGGAGGCGTCGTCTAAGAACATCACACTCCCCTACAAAACTCTGCTAATGCACATCAATCACCTGGGCGCCTTTGACAAGATAATCAGCTCTATCACCAACTCCATGGCCAAGAAGATCAAGAAGGTGTCTGCGTCTCATGGTTCATGGTTAAAAACCCAATTTATTCTGATGGTTGTCACAACATGCTAAGTCGTGGAGTGTGTCACTTGCTATCTCATCTGTGGGTGGAATATAAGATCTTGTATTACCTATTCCATTGTTCTTATTTTTCTTCTTCTTTCGAAGATATGAATTATGTGCATTCGGCCCAATAGTGATCATCCGCGTACATACTTGTCTGTTCAATTTAGAAGGCTATGGCTGTCACTAATTCTAATCCTGCCTTATCTGTGTTGGCACATCAGCGTTTCGATGTCGATGGTGAGATTGCTCATGCGGTCAACAACGCCTTAAACGGAGTGATTGTGGAAGCCATCCCGCAGATCAACGCGATGCTGAAACTAATGCCGTTCTAACCTGGATCATTGGTTTTTAAGGCTGTAATGAAACTCTATCAATGTATGTTACAATAGATCGTGGCCCAGGTATTGCCTTGCACTTTGGACCGCAGAATAGTATTTGCCACAGAACGCGCCAGGCAGGTCTGACAATGGCGTGTGGGCCGCGCCTTTTCTTTCGCATATGTGTACGCTCGGTGATATGTAGCAAAGGCAGTCGCAGACTGAGGAAATGCCGTACTTTATCATGACTCTAGTGTACTGTTGCTACAGCTAACAGACCAAAAAAAAACGTTGTTACGGACTAAGTACTTGCTAGATTTTATATATATATATATAGGCCGATGGTACTTGAGAATTACATCGGCAGAGGCAGCGAGAAATGCTGTTGACAATATACCGCTGCGATACTATCGACGACCTGGTGTTTCTGTTTATTTGCTCAAATCCAATGTTTCAGAGCTCTAAATCAGAACCAATTTATGTTGGCCCGATTCGTCAATCATACAATATATTTATATATATATACATATATATCAACATCCATTCCATTTAAGCACACTGGCACAAGTCCAGCTTGGAGGAGCACAACTCGATAAAAGTAATCATCTCGTTCAGTGGCAGTTTGCGCGGACGAACTCTACCTCCAAAGTCTCAGCAGTTAGACATTGTTTAACAATAAACCATTGCTACAGGTCGGTTTGTATTGAAGAGCCAGGTCTCGGCTTGTTTATGAGATTTGCATGCGATATATCGTATGCTGTATTCGGTACATCTCCGGTGACTACCCACGCTGAACTCGCATCAAAAGATAGACCAACACTTCGTCTCAATCCACTTTCCACATCTCGCCCACGAGCGCTGTGTGTGCACATGTCCGTCAGAACGTGCACGGACACGTGTGCACTGTCGATACCCGTTGCACTCTGCACTGAACCTTGTCAACAAACATTGTACGTGAACAAGTAGTATCGCGCGAGGTCCCGGCTGCCAGATGTGTAGTGTATAACGTATAGGTTGTACGCCGCCTCCTGTAGCAGATCAGTTGCTGACACAGACAGCGAGGGATCAGTGGACAAAGGGCTCAGTGCGATCACTTTGCGGTAGTACGGTACGGCCAGGTGGACCAGCCCTGTATAGCGGGAGGTGCGGATAGATAAGAGATGTGCGTGAATAGAAATTAACGTTAAAGTACAGATACAAATCTATATACAAATCCAAATACTACTAAACTACATATATAAATCCAGATAGCAACGCAGAGGCAAGTGGATATATAAATGTGTCCCACACCCAGTACAATTGAAAGACGAGACAACTAAAATAGTAAACAAAGGTCGACCAAAATAAACTATACTCTTCTGTACCACTAACGCCTGCGTCTTGGCGGATGCTTTACACGCCCTTGTGTGGATGTACACACGAGACAGATTGCATAGACTTGTCAGCCTACCGTGTGTGAGGCGGGTAGATTTAGATATTTCTCTAGAGCAATCCATTCCGTCACACATCACCAGTTTACTAATACATACACGAGCATGTGCTTCTCCGTCACACATCACCAGTTTTTTACCAATACATACACAAGCCCGTGCTTCTCGTGGGAATAGGA